>NC_024798.2:6719870-6727370 GCF_000309985.2 Brassica rapa | reverse complement strand
TCAACAATATCAACACGCAATAATAGAAAACATGATGCATCCTAGCCCTAGTCCTAGTCAGGTTATTAACTCAGTCTTAATTCCATTCATCTCAGCTTAGCCCTTGCTAAACTAAGTCCGGTTCCATAAATAAAATAACCCTAAGGACTCTACCATTCAATAACGTGATCATTCTACTCTATATGCGACTCGATCTACCCTAAATTCCAAGTGGAATTCAAACAAACCAACTCACAGTGTTCTAGGCGAGAAGCAGCTGGTTGATCGGAGAAGACTTGACCAAAACCCAATGGACGCCTTGACTGGACTGGAATGGACTGATCTTTTCTTGGACCCAACCTTGGCTTCACCATGAAGAAGTTAACAGGCCTCGACAGGCTGATCTGGACTCGGACAGAACCTCCTCTAGCTTCTGGACAGTTCTTCGGACTTCCCGGCGGAGTATCGAGCAGAACTTCGACTGATCTGAACCCGTGGTTCTGAACTAACTCTGGGCAGCACCTCCACTTGACCATCATAGAATATGACTGGCTTGGACGAATTGAATTGGACAGAGCTTCCGTGTCACAATCGTAGAGAATCGCCGATTGGACGGAACTGGCCTTCTCGGTGGAGTATCGGTCTTCAGAATCGACCATACTCTAGAATCGATCACTTCCTTTCTCTCTCTCTCTCTCTCTCTCTCTCTCTCTCTCTCTCTCTATAGCCACGTTGACTTGACTCCCATCTGATCTGATCTTCACTTGATTGACCTTCAGTTGGACAGAACCTTCTCAAGGTGATGACTCGAAATCAATAGAGAACTGATCTCGAAAACTCTCTAAAACTCTCGAAATAGCTCGGAATCACTTGCTTTCTTTTTCTACTTTTCTCTCAAGGTTTTAAATTGGTTTGGACAGGTATGGATGTGAAGAAATGAGCAGGGGTCGTGGGGTATTTATAGGAGACACCAGCCAATCAGCTTCAGGTTGGTGGCAGCTCGTGTGTCGCTCTGCATGGCTCCGGACGCATGCACGGCGACACCTCGTGCTCCACATGGCTGGCTGCATGTCCAGGATACATGCAGGACGCCACCACTCCTCCCAGATGTCAGGCTGCATGACTGGAGCTCATGCAAGGCGCCACACATCCTCACACATGTCGATCAGCATGCTTCGGTTGCATGCGCGGAGACACCTCGTGCTTGGCCGTTCCACCTCGTGCTTCTATGTGTCAAGCTGCATGTTCAGCTTTCATGCACGTCTACACCTCCTCGTTGTGTTGACACTCAGCTGCTGATGTGATAGACAGAACGTCCTGACCATATGCGTAGGGACACCTCGAGCTTCTTGGTCGGTTTACGCGATTTTTGACCCTTCCGGCATATTTTCGTCTCGCGATCAATCCCGAATATTTTTCCGCTCCCGTTCTGATTCTCTAAATATTTTTAATAAACTCCAGATGAATATTGGGATCGTCTAAAAATATTTCCCGAGCCTCCGGCTTCTTCCAATAATTTCGAAAAACCGAAATTAGGGTTTTCGACCAACTTCGGGTTTTCCCGTCGTGCTTGCTTTCCGTCCTGCTTACTCCCGTCATGCTTCCAAATTATAATATCTCTGAAATAATATTCTGATGATAGATGTGAAGTTTCGCGGAAAACTTAGTGGCTAAGAAACGTCGGGTTTCTGAAACGTCGAGCTTCTAAACCGTAGTGCTTCCAAAAATGTGATTCTTCCAAAATCTTCGTCTGATCAATCTTAGACTCTTCTAAGAAAGATAGAGCAGCTTAATATGTCTCATGGTTCACTCACGATCCATTCTTCGACCACATCCTTCTTCGAACATCTCGGTTGGCCCGTACCGCCCGCGGTTCGATCATCAAGTTGATGCTCGACCAATCTTCTGTCTTCTCTGAACCATGTTAAGTTTTGTGTGATCAAAACTCAACATTAATCCAAATATGTAATCTCCCAAAAGCTTGGCTCCAGATTCTGATTTTCCCTTGCTCGACCATTTTATCCCGAAGGGCGGGTTATCACACCGCATGTGCACAAGTCTCGGCCAAAAGCATCCTGACGGGAGCATTAAAACCCAAAAGCATCTCTTCAGTATGCTTGCCTATCAGTACGCTTGGCCTCGATCATACCAAGGAAAAATATTAACACTTGGACCATCAGTTCATTAGAACTCGAGCTAGCATCAATCAGACGGACTTGGACAGTCCAGTCCATCAAAACTCGAGCTCATGTCCAGATCAGTACACGAACAGTTCACGGGAAGGGCCAGCATGCTGATATGTGTACTGACATGGTGCATCAGTTGCCCAAAATCAGTACACGGACAGTCCATGGGAAGGGCCAGCATGCTGATATGTGTACTGACATGGTGCATCAGTTGTCCAAAATCAGTACACGGACAGTCCACGGGAAGGGCCATCATGCTGATATGTGTACTGACTTGGTGCATCAGTTGTCCAAATTCAGTACACGGACAGTCCATGGGAAGGACCAGCATGCTGATATGTGTACTGACATGGTGCATCAGTTGTCCAAAATCAGTAAACGGACAGTCCACGGGAAGGGCCAGCATGCTGATATGTGTGGTCAGCATGCTTATATGTACTGATGGGTAGTCCACGGACAGTCCCAGCGTGCTGATATGTGTACTGATGGGCAAGCCACGGACGTGTACTGATGGCAAGCCACGGACGTCCTGTGTGTGCTGAAGGACAGCCACGGACGTCCTGTGTGTGCTGACGGACGTCCTGTGTGTGCTGAAGGACAGCCACGGACGTCCTGTGTGTACTGAACAGACAGTCCACGTGGGCCAAAATCACCCAAACAGTCCACAGGAAGGGCCAGCGTGCTGATATGTGTACTGATGGACAGTCCATGGACGTCCTGTGTGTGCTGACGGACAGCCACGGACGTCCTGTGTGTGCTGACGGACACAGGGACACACACGGAAACACACGGACAGTACACGGACGTCCTGTGTGTGCTGACGGACAGCCACGGACGTCCTGTGTGATAGACTGTGGTCCACGGATCAGTACATGGAGCCGAACCAGCATGAAGTTCAGAACGTTCTGAAGTTTTCAACCGAGGTTCATGATTTTCACCATACTGGCCAGACTGACCGGACTGTCCCAAATGCATCCGGATGGGAGCTTTGGCTGGAACCATGGCCAGATGATCGATTTCACTGTACTGGACTTTGTCTTCACCGTCCTGTTTTCCATTTGATGAAGAACAGTCGAGAGGGAATCGCATTCGGACGCACGGATCCTGAGTTAGGTCATTGCTATACATTTCTGGACAGTACCACATGTACCGCCCGGATGTCCAGTTTGAGGCTTCATCAATACCCATGTCCAGACGATCGAATTCACCGAACTGGAGCTCGTATTTCCCGTACTGATTGGCATTTTAAGAGCAATGGTCGAGACAGATTTGGATTCGGACGAGTGGAACTCAAGATAGGCTGTGACACTTCAAAACTGGCTACTTTGGACTGTCCTGCTTGTGTACTGGCCCAGTCCGCAGGACATGCTTCAGGAAGCAATGAACCTGGACGGAATTTGAAGGGGTTTTCGCTAGTCAAAGTGTGATTTCGTGCCTTGACCAGATCTGGTCAATTTTATCATTTTCTATGTTTAGATTTCCCACATTTTTCTTTAAGTCTTTTGACTAGAACTTCTATATAATGTAACCATCAGATCTGAATAAGAAAATTTCGTTTTGCTTTCATTCTTTTGAGTTTTTACTCTCATTGTTCTTTGCTTAGAACATTCATACTTCTCTTGGTGAGGTCATCTCCAAGCGAACCACTTCGTTGTGTTGGACCGGTGCGTCACATCCGGCAACCTTCGAATCTCTGGTAGTATCTTTGGGATAATCCGCAACCCTTAGTGTCACCCCTCGATCCATCAGTTCTCAATCCTCTCGGATCTGAGTTCATATCAACCTTACCGAAAGAGTGATCCTTATTTTGGTTCTATCAAGTGGTATCAGAGCCACTCTCTCGGTAACTCTTTTTCAATCCATTTCATCTCATCTTCCATATTCTTCATCTTCTTCAAACACTTCTTCTTCTACCTTTCCTAAATCCGGGCCCCTCATTACCATCCATATATAAAAAAAAATAAAAAAAAAAGATTTACGATTTGATTCAAAAAAAAAAAAAAAAAAGGAAAAGTTCAAAGTTTGTTTTGTGGATTGGTGGTGGAAGAGAAAGCCTGCTGGCTGAGGAGAAATCCAGCCTTTGAGGTGGTTAAAACGGATTTCAAAAATCAAAATCTCTTATCTTTCTATCTTGAGAAAATTCCCTTGTTTGCTTGGATTTGCCCATTGGGATTCTTTGATTTGTTCTCTTAGAACATTGAGTAAAAACTTGTGTGTGATCACCTAAATCTGAGAGAAACACTTGTGTGGGTGAGGATCAAACACTTGAGAGTGTGAGGTTTTTATCTACTAACTTTTGTGTTGAGATTTTTCAGGTTTATGATGTTTGGTTTGCAAAGGAAAAGTAACAAGGAGAAGCCTCAACGAAATTCTAACTCTCAAACTCCTTTTACATATCCTTTGAATTATTTTGATGAGTTTGTTAGTGTGCAGGAACAGCCAGCTGTAAGGAGAAAAACAACCAGAGATGTGGCTGATCCAAAAAGGCAACCCTTTCAAATTGATGTCCAACAAATTTGTGATAACCTTGTGAAGGGAGTGGACAAAGCCCTTAAGGACTTCAGCAAGAGCCAAAAGAAGAGCACATCTAAACGTGCCCCAGTAGCTGAGCCATCCTTGTTCATCAGTAAGAAAGCCCAAGGTGAATCTGAAAACCATTTTGAAGAACTTAAAGATTTTTCAGATTATCTACCCATTTTTGATGAATCTGATGAAGAGCTAATTGAAAGCTTGATGTTTTGTGAAAAAGATTGTGATCTTCCTTCTCTTGAAACTGAGTTTAATCTTGATAATGAACAAGCTATTGTAGAACTAACTGTTTTGCAACCGGAGCTTCCGAGTAGTCTTGTTTTGTCTCCACAGGTTTTTGAGGAAGAGCCACTGGATTTTCCACATCAGTGCCCATGTCTTGACACTAGGATATGTTTGGATGATGATCTAGGTCCTATCTTTGATGAGGAGGACGAACCTGGTCCAGTCTTTGATGAAGAAGCAACAAGCATCACATCCATTGCTATGGAGAATTATCTATGCTTTGATCCCGGCACAACTCCTGCCCCTTTACCTCCGGATCTTCAAGAGCACTGTGAGAAACCTTCTTCTCTTAATTCTCTGCCTGACATGTTTGTGAAAGTCAGTACTGATGATGTAATTCGTTTTGGTCTTGACAAGATGAAAGATTTTTTTTGTTTCAAAATCTGTTTTTGATAACATGATTAATTCTTTAAAAATCTTTGAACCTGATAAATGTCTTGATCAATCACGTTTTCAAAATGTCAATGGCATCACTTCTGGAATTATTTTGAGCTTTGATCAGTTCTTGGAACATAACAAAGGTTTTCATCTTCTTGGAAGGCCATTTGATCTTGATTTGCAACAAACTGATTTTTGTGCTGAAAAATCTCTTGATTTGTTTGTTTGCAAAGGAAATGGTTTTGATCTGAGTTCTTCTAGACATGTACTGATCACTGATGAATTGTTTGCATCCTCTTATGCCTTGGACGAAATTTTGATTCAGAAGTTGCTGGAACAGAAATCACTTAAAACTGAAAATGATTTTCGTGATCTTGAATTTTGTGGTTCTGTTTTGCAGCCTGATCTCTTAAGTTTTGAAACTGATAAGACTTGGTATTTTCTGAGATCATTTCGTGATAATGGTGTTGTCTTGAGTTCTGATGATATTTTGGTTTACAACACATTCTTTGAAAAATACCTTGAACTTTTGATAAATGATTCTCAAACTGAACTTAAGCTTGTGTGTTCAGATGTTGGGAAGGATATGCCCATCTTGAAAATGAATACTGTTGTTGCATACCTTGATAAAATTCTTGTCTGTAATATCTACTTTGATGAGCACCTTGACAGGCTGAAAAATATGCAATTTGTTCTTGGAAAAGATATCTTGATTTGTGATTTGAACAAATATTTATCTTGCACATTTGATCCTGGTCTTTTAGTGTTTATTTTGAGTATACAGGAAAGACAGGTTCAGCCTCTAAGAATTGAAAGCATTGACTGTGCCCAACAGTCTGAGTTTTGGAGAAGCTTTGTTGAAACCGGCTACCTTGATACCAGCGACAGAGGTTCAGTCCAAGGAGGATATTTCAACATTCCAAAGGCCTTTTGTCATGAATCCAATTTTCCCAGAAAGCCAACTCAAAAGGTATTCACTGAGGTTTGGAATCGCATGAAAATCTTCACGGATGAAGAAGTTATAAATTTTCCAAACTGGAGGTTCTTCAGTCCATCTATCCGCGATTACCAGATTTCTAAAGGAGATTCATGCCCCAGAAAGAATCGGCCTGAGCCAAAACCGATCCTCCATGAACCAAAGGTGTTTCCTCAGTCATTATCCTGTCTAAACCAAAAGCACTATAAGGATCATGAGTTGATTGCCTCTACACTTCATGAAAATGTTTTGAAACCGAGAATTTCAAAGAGAAAACATATTCTTACTTGGTTGAAAAACGTTTTGCTCAAACCTTTTCATGAATTGATTTCACTGAGCTGTGCTTTGAAAGAGATTTGGTGTAGGAAAAAGCATGAACTAAAATTGCTTAGGCCAAAGAATTCTTTTGATTTCGTTCATGATGATAATTTTTCAAATTTGGCATTGTCTCTTTCTTTCCATGACAGTTTCTCACCTTGGCCTTATTTTGAGATTGATAAATCAATTTTTGGCAACCAGCTTGCTTGCTTAATGCTTGCCCACGTCCTTGATGATTATCCTAAAGGCTTGGATCCTGATTTTGATGTCTTAAGGATAGAGAAACCCTTTGATTATTTCTTTGGCAGATTTGATGTGGTTTCTCTAGTTGCTTTGAATAAACAGGATAAGCATGATCAGTTTCAAAGGAGAGCAAGCACCAATGGACGCCAAAGTACTTGGAATTCCTTGATAAAAATGACATCAAAACTCCAAGGAAGTTTCTGTCCATTCTATTCATTTACTGAATTTCCCTTGAATTTTAATTCCTTTGTATCTGATTTATCTCTTTTTGATATATGTACATTGGATTTGAGGACAAATCCTTTTGAAGAAAGAGGGAATGATAGACCGCGGTCCACGGATCAGTACATGGAGCCGAACCAGCATGAAGTTCAGAACGTTCTGAAGTTTTCAACCGAGGTTCATGATTTTCACCATACTGGCCAGACTGACCGGACTGTCCCAAATGCATCCGGATGGGAGCTTTGGCTGGAACCATCGCCAGATGATCGATTTCACTGTACTGGACTTTGTCTTCACCGTCCTGTTTTCCATTTGATGAAGAACAGTCGAGACGGAATCGCATTCGGACGCACGGATCCTGAGTTAGGTCATTGCTATACATTT
>NC_024798.2:6707370-6712370 GCF_000309985.2 Brassica rapa | reverse complement strand
TCATTGATCTTTCTAAGGATCTGAAATGGACCATCGACTTGAGGCATAAGTTTAGACTTTCTTTCTTCTGGAAACCGTTCCTTCCTCAAGTGAACCCAAACAAGATCACCCTCCTCAAAGATCACCTCCATTCTCTTCCTGTTGGCATATCTTTTGTACCCTTCGGTTTTGGCTGCAATGTTTGCATGAACCTGCTCATGTAACTTCTTGATAGTGTCTGCTTTCCTTTTGCCATCTGTGCTAACTCTTTCACTCAAAGGTAAAGGCAAAAGATCAAGTGGAGATAAGGGATTAAAGCCATAAACGACTTCAAAAGGAGAGAACTTAGTAGTAGAATGCATAGCGTGGTTATAAGCAAACTCAACATGAGGCAAACATTCTTCCCAATGCTTAAGGTTTTTCTTTACCAATGATCTAAGCAATGCAGACAAAGTTCTATTCACTACTTCAGTTTGACCATCAGTTTGTGGGTGACAAGTCGTAGAGAACATCAATCTGGTTCCTAATTTAGACCACAAATTTTTCCAAAAATAGCTAAGGAACTTAGCATCACGATCATAGACAATGGTCTTAGGCATACCATGCAATCTAAACATTTCCCTAAAGAACAATTCAGCAACTTGCACAGCATCATCAGTTTTATGACATGGAATGAAATGAGCCATTTTTGAAAACCTATCCACAACCACAAAGATAGAGTCTCGGCCAGTTTTAGTCCTAGGCAAACCAAGAACAAAATCCATAGAAATATCTACCCAAGGATGAGAAGGAATGGGTAGAGCCGAATACAAACCGTGATTAGATGTCTTGGTTTTGGATTTCTTACATATCACACATCGGCCACAAATCCTCTCAACGTCCTTCATCAAGCTTGGCCAGTAGAAGTGATCATAAACCGTCTTGTATGTCTTCTTGACTCCAAAGTGTCCCACAAGACCTCCTCCATGAGATTCCCTGAGAAACAACTCCCTCAAAGAACATTGGGGCACACACAAGCGGTTATCAAAGAACAAAAATCCAGAACTTTGATAGTATTTTCCATAAGCCACTTTGGAACTTTTCTGAAATATTTCTTTGAAATCCGGATCAGTCACATACAAGTCTTTGATAAATTCAAAACCAAGTAGTTTAGTTTCAAGGGCTGAAAGGAGAGTATACCTTCGGGACAAAGCATCAGCCACAACATTTTCCTTACCTTGCTTGTACTTGATAACATAAGGAAATGTCTCAATGAACTCAACCCAACGTGCGTGTCTCTTGTTCAGTTTCTGTTGACCCTTAAGATGTCTCAAGGACTGGTGGTCCGTGTGGATAACAAACTCCTTAGGCCAAAGATAGTGTTGCCACGTTTGGAGAGCTCTGACCAAAGCATATAGCTCCTGGTCATAGGCGGGGTAGTTGAGTGTGGCACCTCCAAGCTTCTCACTGAAGTAAGCAATGGGTTTCCTATCCTGCATCAAGACAGCACCAATCCCAACTCCGGAAGCATCACATTCAATCTCAAAAGTTTTAGAAAAATCAGGAAGTACAAGTAAAGGAGCATAAGTCAACTTCACTTTTAACATCTGAAAAGCTTTTTCTTGGGCTTGTTCCCATTTGAAACCGACGTTCTTCTTGATCACTTCAGTCAGAGGAGCAGCAATGGAACTGAAGTCCGGAACAAACCGTCTATAGAAACCGGCCAGACCATGAAAGCTTCTTACCTCGCCCACGGTCGAAGGACTTGGCCAGTCTCGGATGGCTTTGATTTTCTCCTCGTCCACTCCAAGTCCATCAGCACCTACAACAAAACCTAAGAATACCACATGATCTGTTCCAAAAGAGCATTTACCAAGATTGGCAAAGAGTTTTTCTTTCCTAAGAACTTCAAGAACAGATTTGAGATGCATCTTATGATCTTCAAGGTTTTTGCTATAGACAAGAATGTCATCAAAGTAGACAACAACAAAATGACCTATGAATGACCTCAAGACATGATTCATCAAACGCATGAAAGTGCTAGGTGCATTAGTAAGACCAAATGGCATAACAAGCCATTCATACAATCCTAACTTGGTTTTAAATGCGGTTTTCCACTCATCACCTTCCTTCATCCTAATCTGGTGATAGCCACTTTCCAAATCAATTTTAGAAAATACACATGATCCATGCAACTCATCAAGCATGTCGTCTAGTCTAGGGATGGGATGCCTATACTTTACCGTGATGTTGTTGATGGCACGGCAGTCCACACACATGTGCCAAGAACCATCCTTTTTGGGCACGAGAAGGACAGGAACGGCACAAGGACTGAGGCTTTCCCGGATGTAGTCTTTCTCAAGAAGGTCACCAATCTGTTTCTGAAGTTCTTTGGTCTCTACCGGATTGGTACGGTAAGCTGGCCGGTTTGGTAAAGACGCGCCTGGAACAAGGTCGATCTGATGCTCAATGCTTCGTACTGGAGGTAATCCCTTAGGATTCTCATCTGGAAAAACATCAGAATACTTCTGCAAAACATCTAAAAGTTCACTCGGAATCTCCGGTGCAAGGTCAGAAGAAGAAGCCATAAGAGATTCTTTGTACACAAGTAAAAGAAATGGCTTTTGAGAGTAAAGAGATCTCTTGACCTGACTTTGTTTGATATAGAAATTGGAGTTCCGTTGGGATGATTCAGGTTCATCTGGCTTGGTTTCCTTGTCACGGTTCCTCTTGAGCTGGATCTGATCTTGATGAACCTCCAAAGGTGTCAAAGGAACAAGCGTGATCTTCTTCCCTTTATGATCAAAGGAGTGTCGGTTTGTGAAGCCATCATGCACGGCTCTCTTATCAAATTGCCATGGCCGGCCCAAGAGAATGTGGCATGCGTCCATAGGAAGAACGTTGCAAACGACCTCGTCCTCATATCGGCCAATGGTAATAGGGACAGTGACTTGCTCTTTCACATACTGTTCTCCAGCCTCGTTTAGCCATTCCAACCTGAAAGGACGAGAGAGAGGCCGAGTAGCAAGTCCTAGTTTCTTGACAAGAGTGTCACTAGCAACATTAGTACAACTCCCACCATCAATAATCAAAGAGCAGACCTTTTCAGAAACTAAACATTGAGAATGAAAGAGATTCTCCCTTTGTTCCTTTTCATTGTTTTTGGGTTGGACACTCAGAGTTCTTCTTGTGACAAGTAGAGGACCATGAGCTGGATAGTCGAAGCAAGGCTCCTCATCATAGATCGGGTCGGACTCATCATCAAAGGCTGGGTCGGAACCATCGACCAAGCGGTCGTCCGTCTCATCGAAAATAGACTCGACCATGCCTTTCCTAGCAACGAGTATTGGCCCTTGATGCGGATATCCAAAGGACTCGTCCTCTTCATCAAAGATAGGACGAAGATCTTCTTTGTTCTCCTGCTCATCCTCAGATTCAACTTCTCCATTCTCCGTAAGAATCATCACTCGTTGGTTGGGACAGTTTTTGGCAAAATGTCCTAGACCTTGACATTTGAAACACCTAATGTCTCTTGCTCGGCCAGAAGTATCAACTGCCTTTCCTTTGTCATCACGAGCAGGGACATCAGTTTTAAAAGAATTATGTGTTGTGGAAGAAGACTTACCTTTGTCTTGGTAGCTTGGCTTAGGAGCAAAAGCCGGTCTAGGAGAGTAGGCCGGTTTAGAGGTAATAGCCGGCTTTGAGAAACTCTTCCTTTTAACTTGTTGCTCGATCAAGATGGCCTTGTGTAGCATCTGTTCCACACTACCATACTCTTGAAGCTCCATACGGTCTTGGATGTCTCGGTTAAGGCCAGAGAGGAACCTAGCCATAGTGGCGTCCCTGGGCTCATCTACATCAGCCTTGATCATCAAAGTTTCCATTTCCTGGTGGTAGTCTTCCACGGACTTAGTGCCTTGAAGCAAGCGTCTGAGTTTCAGGTGGAGGTCTCGGTGATAATGAGCAGGAACAAATCGTCTCCTCATCAGCATGGAAAACTCATCCCATGTCTCAATCGGTCTCTCACCTGTTCTCCTCCTAAGGGTCACAACTTGAGCATACCAATTAATAGCATAGCCAGAGAATTCAGTAACAGCTAGTCTAACTTTTTTAAGTTCAGAAAAGTTTTGACAATCAAAGACATATTCAATTTTTCTTTCCCATTCAAGAAAAACATCAGGATCATTTTTACCCTCAAATGGTGGGATTTTTAGTTTCAACCCACTTAGGCTATCATTAGTACGTTCATTTCTAGCAAAAGGATTGGCATCACCTGGATCTCGGGTTCTAGGACCTCTTCTTGGACGGTATGCTGATCTGGCCTCGTCCTCTTGATCATCCTCCTCTCGGATCTCATCGTCGGACCGAGTGTTCCTACGCAGACGGTCTCTTCTTGCTCCAGCTCTAGAAGGAGCTTGGCTGGCCTGGATCTCATCAAGCCTCTGATGGATCTGATCTAAACCTGCGTTCAACATGTTAGACATAGAATCATTCAAAGCACGCATTTGAAGGTTAGACAATCTGGCAACTGAGTTTCTGGGACGGTTCCGTTCATCATCACTACTCATGGTTCCTGAAATTTCTTAAACACAAAACGTTAGATAAAAATCCTCACTCTCTCAAGTGTTTGATCCTCACCCACACACGTGTTTCTCTCAGAATTTGGATGGTCACACAACAAGTTTTCACTCAAAGTTCTAAGAAGAACAACTCAAAGAAACTCAATGGACAAAATCCAAGCAAACACAAGAGAATTTTAAAAGAGAGAAAGATAAGAGATTTTTGGTTTTGGGAATCCGTTTTAACCATCTCAAAGGCTGGATTTCTCCTCAGCCAGCAGGCTTTCTCTTCAAACACCAATCCACAAATCAAACTTTTCTAATTCTTTTTTTTTCTTTTTTTTTATAGATAGATCTTTCTTTTCTTTTTTTTATAGATAGAGGATGGTAATGAGGGGCCCGGATTCAAGATAGATAGAAAAAGAAGTCTTTATGAAGAAATGGAAGATGAGAAAGATGAAAGATTTAGAAGATACCAAACGA
>NC_024798.2:6699870-6702370 GCF_000309985.2 Brassica rapa | reverse complement strand
TACATAGTTGAGAGTGGCCAAGAATTAACGACAGAGTTCAACCAATGTTTCCACCTTCTTTATTTGGCATGGAAATTACTGCTTGCGCAAACAACATGTCCAGGAGATCTACTCCGGTACCAAGAATCAACTAGGTTATCTCCCTGTTAGAGAATTTTTGTGTAGGCTCTTTTCGAGTACCACAGAACGATGGATAAGTTGATTTGTTGAGTAGATTTAAGAGTGTTTCGTGGGGATTTAGAGAGATTGAGGAAAATATAGACTTGAAGAGATATTTATTACATAGAACAAGCATTAATGATTACAAGTATATTCGTATGAACCCTAACCCTAGCCGCCTAAGTATAATCTCCAAGTACAAAAGGTCTCCCCATGCTTGAGGGCTGTTGTAACTCTCAAGAAGTTGGTTTCATTAGGTTAAACTCTTCCATATTTGGAAATATGGAAGGTTCACCTTGTCGGAAGTTTTCCATTTCTTGGAAGGGAGCAGGGTGCAAGAACCGAGCCCAGGGTTCCCTCTAGGGGGGACCCGAGGAACCCGTTTACTTGGGACCCGGGGATCTGAGTCCTGCCCAGAGGCTGGGAGAAATAATACCGGGATATTTTTTCCCAACAGTTTGCCCCTTATTTCTCGACTTTGTCATCGAAGTCGGGGAATAACCTGTGCACTCAAGTCAACCGGGGTTGCTCATTCTCAGCAGGCTCCCTTTAGGCAGGACCTTGTTCCGCTAGTCTTGTTAGACTAGGTTCCACTCAAGTCGGAACTCATTCTGAACCCAGGTAAGGATCGGTTCCTTCGTGTTCAGTTGTTGTCTAATATTAGTTTCTTCTGCCTTTCTGGAAATGGTGAGACCGGAGCAGATTTTCACTTCAGGGGTCCGTTAGATTGTGGAGGAAAGCGGAAGTGTGGCATCTTTCCTTTTTTCAGTCAGGTCGCAAGGAATTCTTCTGAAGATTTGGAAATATCCGACTTCCTTTTTCCAGGCTCATCATCAGCTTGAAAAGATTAACCCTGATCTTCCTGGTTTGTTCGTGGGTGGTCGCGTAAGGCCTTGCCGTCTGTTTGCTGATCCATTCTCATCACCTATTGCTTCCTTTGGAACGGCTTCCGAAACAGGTAGTGAGGCGATCCCAATGGCACCTTTGAAGCAACGCCTTCCCAGTTTGCTCCAAGTTTTCCCGCGTTTCGTTCAGCGGTGTTTTGGAAAACTTTGCGAAGGACCAGATCTCCTTGATTAAATCTACGATTCCATACGTTGGAATTATAGTACTTTGCAGCGGCATGTTGGTAATTCTGGATTCGGATAAGCGCTCGATCTTGGCGCTCGTTAATGAGATTGAGATCATCCAGGAGCATGGCAACGTTGAGTTCTTCCCATTCGGGTAGTAACCTTCTTCGCACGCCGGGGAATTCTACTTCCGCGGGAATCATGCATTCTGTGCCATATACCAGAGCGAAAGGAGTTTCTCCTGTTGCTCGCCTTGGGGTGGTACGGTGAGACCAGAGGACTCCCTCGAGTTCGTCTGCCCACCTGCCTTTTTTGGCCTCTAAGCGTTTTTTCAGTCCGTCGAGAATGGTCTTGTTGATTGTTTCAGCTTGTCCGTTGCACTGCGGATATCTGGGAGTTGACTTGTTGATTCGTATCTTCCATTTTTTGCAGAATGCCTCGAACCGGGTGGAGATGAACTGAGACCCGTTATCGGTTACGATCTCGTAAGGAACTCCATGCCTACAGATGATGTTTTTCCATACAAAGTTTTCGACTTGGACATCTTTTATACTTGCGTACGAGTCCGCCTCTACCCATTTTGAGAAAAAATCGGTGCGGACCAGAAAGAAACGCTTTTGCTTTGAATTATGAAGAGGTCCGACAATATCTATGGACCAGCGCATAAAGGGGTAGGGCAATGTGATGGAGGAAAGAACTTCGGCTGGTTGTCGGATGGTTGGTGCATGCCTTTGGCATTTTTCGCATTTCCGTGCGAATTTCTCGCAATCTCCGATCATTGTTGGCCTGTAGTATCCATGGCGTTTGATTTTCACGGCTAGTGATCTTCCACCGGAATGGTTGCTGCAGGAGCCACAATGTACTTCTTCCATTACTCTTCTCGCTTTTTGCCCTTCCAGACACGTCATGAGTGGTTCGGAGAATCTCCATTTGTAAATTTCGCCGTCCACTGTCACGTAGCGTGCGGCCTATGTTCGGACTTTGCGGGCTGCCCATTTTTTGGCGGGCAGTCGCCCGTCCATAATGTAGTCTCGAATCGTCTGGAGCCATGGGGTATCACAGCCGTAATCAGATTGCTCCGATGGTGATTGAATCGTAACTTCTTCTTCCTCGTCATCTTGACTTTCTATGAGATTGACGACGATTGGTGGTCCGATGCTCGGATGTTCGATGAACTCGACTGGAATTACCCTTTTAAGTCCTGGGTCGGAACTTGATGCTAGGGCCGCGAGGGCGTCTGCCTGGACGTTCTCGGAATGGGGGATTCACGT
>NC_024798.2:229754-271627 GCF_000309985.2 Brassica rapa | reverse complement strand
TGGAAAACTGGAATCCCCTGATTGGAAAGTGGGATAACTTCTTCATCCCAACTCCTATGAGATTTATTCAACTTCCTGGTGGATTCTCCACCACTTTATGTATCCAAATCAAGATTCTCCACAAAGTGATTCATCCTGGTTTGATTGGAAAGGACGAAGAAGCTGTGCTATTCCCAAACTGGGAACTGGAATCACCTGATTTGAAATTGGGATAAATTCTTCATCCCAACTCCTATGAGTTTTATTCAACTTCCTGATGATTCTCCACCACTTATAGTATCCAAATCAAAGCTTCTCACAAGAGATTCATTCTGTTTGATTGGAAGGACGAAGAAGCTGTGCTATTCCCAAACTGGGAAACAAGAATCACCTGATTTGAAAGTGGGATAACTTCTTCATCCCAACCAACTCCTATGAGTTATTCAAACTCCTGATGATTCTCCCACCACTTTATGTATCCAAATCAAGCTTCTCACAAAGAATTCATCCTGGTTTGATTGGAAGGACGAAGAAGCTGTGCTATTCCCAAACTGGAAAACTGGAATCCCCTGATTTGAAAGTGGGATAACTTCTTCATCAACTCCTATGAGATTTATTCAACTTCCTGGTGATTCTCCACCACTTTATGTATCCAAATCAAGCTTCTCACAAGTGATTCATCCTGGTTTGATTGGAGACGAAGAAGCTGTGCTATTCCCAAACTGGGAAACTGGAATCACCTGATTTAAAAGTGGGATAACTTCTTCATCCCAACTCCTATGAGGTTTATTCAACTTCCTGATGATTCTCCACCACTTTGTGTATCCAAATCAAGCTTCTCTCACAAAGAATTCATCCTGGTTTGATTGGAAGGACGAAGAAGCTGTGCTATTCCCAAACTGGGAAAACGGAATCACCTGATTTGAAAGTGGATAACTTCTTCATCCCAACTCCTATGAGATTTATTCAACTTCCTGGTGATTCTCCACCACTTTATGTATCCAAATCAAGCTTCTCACAAAGAGATTCATTCTGGTTTGATTGAAGGACGAAGAAGCTGTGCTATTCCCAAACTGGGAAACTGGAATCACCTGATTGAAAGTGGGATACTTCTTCATCCCAACTCCTATGAGGTTTATTCAACTTCCTGATGATTCTCCACCACTTTATGTATCCAAATCAAGCTTCTCACAAAGAGATTCATCCTGGTTTGATTGGAAGGACGAAGAAGCTTTGCTATTCCCAAACTGGAAAACTGGAATCACCCTGATTTGAAAGTGGGATAACTTCTTCATCCCAACTCCTATGAGATTTATTCACTTCCTGGTGATTCTCCACCACTTTATGTATCCAAATCAAGCTTCTCACAAAGTGATTCATCCTGGTTGATTGGAAGGACGAAGAAGCTGTGCTATTCCCAAACTGGGAAACTAGAATCACCTGATTTGAAAGTGGGATAACTTCTTCTTCATCCCAACTCCTATGAGATTATTCAACTTCCTGATGATTCTCCACCACTTTATGTATCCAAATCAAGCTTCTCACAAGTGATTCATCCTGGTTTTGATTGGAAGAGACGAAGAAGCTGTGCTATTCCCAAACTGGGAAACTAGAATCACCTGATTTGAAAGTGGGATAACTTCTTCATCCCAAATCCTATGAGATTTATTCAACTTCCTGGTTATTCTCCACCACTTTATGTATCCAAATCAAGCATCTTACAAAGTGATTCATCCTGGTTTGATTAGAACGGCGAAGAAGCTGTGCTATTCCCAAACTGGGAAACTGGAATCATCTGATTTGAAAGTGGGATAACTTCTTCATCCCAAATCCTATGAGATTTATTCAACTTCCTGTGATTCTCCACCACTTTATGTATCCAAATCAAGATTCTCACAAGTGATTCATCCTGGTTTGATTGGAAGGACGAAGAAGCTGTGCTATCCCAAACTGGGAAACTGGAATCACCTGATTAAAGTTGGGATAACTTCTTCATCCCAACTCCTATGAGATTTATTCAACTTCCTGGTGATTCTCCACCACTTTATGTATCCAAATCAAGCTTCTCACAAAGTGATTCATCCTGGTTTGATTGGAAGGACGAAGAAGCTGTGCTATTCCCAAACTGGGAAACTGGAATCACCTGATTTGAAAGTGGGATAACTTCTTCATCCCAACTCCTATGAGATTTATTCAACTTCCTGATGATTCTCCACCACTTTATGTATCCAAATCAAGCTTCTCACAAAGTGATTCATCCTGGTTTGATTGGAAGGACGAAGAAGCTGTGCTATTCCCAAATGGGAAACTGGAATCACCTGATTTGAAAGTGGGATAACTTCTTCATCCCAACTCCTATGAGATTTATTCAACTTCCTGATGATTCTCCACCACTTTATGTATCCAAATCAAGCTTCTCACAAGAGATTCATCCTGGTTTGATTGGAAGGACGAAGAAGCTTGCTATTCCCAAACTGGAAAACTGGAATCACCTGATTTGAAAGTGGGATAAATTCTTCATCCCAACTCCTATGAGATTTATTCAACTTCCTGGTGATTCTCCACCACTTTATGTATCCAAATCAAGCTTCTCACAAAGTGATTCATCCTGGTTTGATTGGAAGGACGAAGAAGCTGTGCTATTCCCAAACTGGGAAACTGGAATCAACCTGATTTGAAAGTGGGATAACATCTTCATCCCAACTCCTATGAGGTTATTCACTTCCTGATGATTCTCTCCACTTTATGTATCCAAATCAAGCTTCTCACAAAGAGATTCATCCTGTTGATTGGAGGACGAAGAAGCTTTGCTATTCCCAAATGGAAAACTGGAATCCCCCTGATTTGAAAGTGGGATAACTTCTTCATCCCAACTCCTATGAGATTTATTCAACTTCCCGGTGATTCTCCACCACTTTATGTATCCAAATCAAGATTCTCACAAAGTGATTCATCCTGGTTTGATTGGAAGGACGAAGAAGCTGTGCTATTCCCAAACTGGGAAACTGGAATCACCTGATTTAAAAGTGGGATAACTTCTTCATCCCAACTCCTATGAGGTTTATTCAACTTCCTGATGATTCTCCACCACTTTATGTATCCAAATCAAGCTTCTCACAAAGAGATTCATCCTGGTTTGATTGGAAGGACGAAGAAGCTTGCTATTCCCAAACTGGAAAACTGGAATCCCTGATTTGAAAGTGGGATAACTTCTTCATCCCAACTCCTATGAGATTTATTCAATTCTGGTGATTCTCCACCACTTTATGTATCCAAATCAAGCTTCTCACAAAGAGATTCATTCTGGTTTGATTGGAAGGACGAAGAAGCTGTGCTATTCCCAAACTGGAAACAGAATCACCTGATTTGAAAGTGGGGATAACTTCTTCACCCCAACTCCTATGAGGTTTATTCAACTTCCTGATGATTCTCCACCACTTTTGTATCCAAATCAAGCTTCTCAGAAAGAGATTCATCCTGGTTTGATTGGAAGGACGAAGAAGCTTGCTATTCCCAAACTGGAAAACTGGAATCCCTGATTTGAAAGTGGGATAACTTCTTCATCCCAACTCCTATGAGATTTATTCAACTTCCTGGTGATTCTCACACCACTTTATGTATCCAAATCAAGCTTCTCACAAAGTGATTCATCCTGATTTGATTGGAAGGACGAAGAAGCTGTCCTATTCCCAAATGGGAAACAAGAAATCACCTGATTTGAAAGTGGGATAACTTCTTCATCCCAACTCCTATGAGATTTATTCAACTTCCTGTGATTCTCCCACCACTTTATGTATCCAAATCAAGCTTCTCACAAAGTGATTCTCCTGGTTTGATTGGAAGGACGAAGAAGCTGTGCTATTCCAAACTGGGAAACTAGAATCACCTGATTTGAAAGTGGGATAACTTCTTCATCCCCACTCCTATGAGATTTATTCAACTTCCTGATGATTCTCCACCACTTTATGTATCCAAATCAAGCTTCTCACAAAGAGATTCATCCTGGTTTGATTGGAAGGACGAAGAAGCTTTGCTATCCCAAACTGGAAAACTGGAATCCCCTGATTTGAAAGTGGGTAACTTCTTCATCCCAACTCCTATGAGATTTATTGAACTTCTGGTGATTCTCCCCACTTTATGTATCCAAATCAAGATTCTCACAAAGTATTCATCCTGGTTGATTGGAAGACGAAGAAGCTGTGCTATCCCAAACTGGAAACTGGAATCACCTGATTTGAAAGTGGGATAACTTCTTCATCCCAACTCCTATGAGGTTTATTCAACTTCCTGATGATTCTCCACCACTTTATGTATCCAAATCAAGCTTCTCACCAAGAGATTCATCCTGGTTTGATTGGAACGACGAAGAAGCTGTGCTATTCCCAAACTGGAAAACTGGAATCCCCTGATTTGAAAGTGGGATAACTTCTTCATCCCAACTCGTATGAGATTTATTGAACTTCCTGGTGATTCTCCACCACTTTATGTATCCAAATCAAGATTCTCACAAAGTGATTCATCCTGGTTTGATTGGAAGGACGAAGAAGCTGTGCTATTCCCAAACTGGGAAACTGGAATCACCTGATTTGAAATTGGGATAACTTCTTCATCCCAACTCCTATGAGGTTTATTCAACTTCCTGATGATTCTCCACCACTTTATGTATCCAAATCAAGCTTCTCACCAAGAGATTCATCCTGGTTTGATTGGAACGACGAAGAAGCTGTGCTATTCCCAAACTGGGAAACTGGAATCCCCTGATTTGAAAGTGGGATAACTTCTTCATCCCAACTCGTATGAGATTTATTCAACTTCCTGGTGATTCTCCACCACTTTATGTATCCAAATCAAGATTCTCACAAAGTGATTCATCCTGGTTTGATTGGAAGGACGAAGAAGCTGTGCTATTCCCAAACTGGGAAACTGGAATCACCTGATTTGAAATTGGGATAAATTCTTCATCCCAACTCCTATGAGGTTTATTCAACTTCCTGATGATTCTCCACCACTTTATATATCCAAATCAAGCTTCTCACAAAGAGATTCATTCTGGTTTGATTGGAAGGACGAAGAAGCTGTGCTATTCCCAAACTGGGAAACAAGAATCACCTGATTTGAAAGTGGGATAACTTCTTCATCCCAACTCCTATGAGATTTATTCAACTTCCTGATGATTCTCCACCACTTTATGTATCCAAATCAAGCTTCTCACAAAGAGATTCATCCTGGTTTGATTGGAAGGACGAAGAAGCTTTGCTATTCCCAAACTGGAAACTGGAATCCCCTGATTTGAAAGTGGGATAACTTCTTCATCCCAACTCCTATGAGATTTATTCAACTTCCCGGTGATTCTCCCACCACTTTATGTATCCAAATCAAGATTCTTCACAAAGTGATTCATCCTGGTTTGATTGGAAGGACGAAGAAGCTGTGCTATTCCCAAACTGGGAAACTGGAATCACCTGATTTAAAAGTGGGATAACTTCTTCATCCCAACTCCTATGAGGTTTATTCACTTCCTGATGATTCTCCACCACTTTATGTATCCAAATCAAGCTTCTCACAAAGAGATTCATCCTGGTTTGATTGGAAGGACGAAGAAGCTTTGCTATTCCCAAACTGGAAAACTGGAATCCCCTGATTTGAAAGTGGGATAACTTCTTCATCCCAACTCCTATGAGATTTATTCAACTTCCTGGTGATTCTCCACCACTTTATGTATCCAAATCAAGCTTCTCACAAAGAGATTCATTCTGGTTTGATTGGAAGGACGAAGAAGCTGTGCTATTCCCAAACTGGGAAACAAGAATCACCTGATTTGAAAGTGGGATAACTTCTTCACCCCAACTCCTATGAGGTTTATTCAACTTCCTGATGATTCTCCACCACTTTATGTATCCAAATCAAGCTTCTCAGAAAGAGATTCATCCTGGTTTGATTGGAAGGACGAAGAAGCTTTGCTATTCCCAAACTGGAAAACTGGAATCCCCTGATTCGAAAGTGGGATAACTTCTTCATCCCAACTCCTATGAGATTTATTCAACTTCCTGGTGATTCTCCACCACTTTATGTATCCAAATCAAGCTTCTCACAAAGTGATTCATCCTGATTTGATTGGAAGGACGAAGAAGCTGTGCTATTCCCAAACTGGGAAACAAGAATCACCTGATTTGAAAGTGGGATAACTTCTTCATCCCAACTCCTATGAGATTTATTCAACTTCCTGATGATTCTCCACCACTTTATGTATCCAAATCAAGCTTCTCACAAAGTGATTCATCCTGGTTTGATTGGAAGGACGAAGAAGCTGTGCTATTCCCAAACTGGGAAACTAGAATCACCTGATTTGAAAGTGGGATAACTTCTTCATCCCAACTCCTATGAGATTTATTCAACTTCCTGATGATTCTCCACCACTTTATGTATCCAAATCAAGCTTCTCACAAAGAGATTCATCCTGGTTTGATTGGAAGGACGAAGTGTTGAGATGTGCTGAGGTATTTGAGAAGGCATTGAGGAGTTAAGGAAATGAGGAAGCAAAGGAGTGAAAGGGAAGAGAGAATTGGGCAATGGTACGGACGGATCATCCGTACACTGACCGTACAAGGTAAAAGGGAGGATGGTAACTTCACCGAGTAACCACATGAACTGAGGTGAAGTTACACTCGACCAAAAGCTTATCCAGACGTTGGAGTGGATAAGAGAGGCGCGCATTGACAGCTAAGACAGGCTGGCAAAGACTGGAAAGGAAGAGCATCTTGGACTTGGATCAGGAAGATGCCTAATCGTGTGAAGCTTGTCATTGGCCGGTTCAAACAAAAGCAAAGGCTCTTCCCTTGACTTCACATGCTTAGCTATCCTTATGTTTTCGAAAAACCCTAATGCTTAGGACTATATATATGTAACCTCAGTCATTAATAAAGATTAGACAGTTCTAAACAATCCTTCTCTTTACTCATTTCACTATGATTCTCCATTAGTCTCTAAGTTGTCTCTTAATCTCTTATTCTCCTTCTTTAATCCTTTCTAAACTCAGATAATCTTTTACATTCCTAAATGTCATATGGTATCAGAGCCAGGTTGATTACAATCTGAGTTCGTGAGTGTTTCTCTTAAGGATTCAAGTTTGAAACTTTAAGAGAACAAGTGAGTGTGTTTGAGAGTTTCTTGAGAGTTCCAAAAGCTCAAGGTGTTTGTGTGTGTCTTGGTGGTCCGTGAGAGGTTCATTTGAAGACTCAAGAGTGAATCTGTGTTCTAGAGAGCAGCGTGGGTTCTCAGTACAAGATCTAACCGGTTGTTCAAGCTAGAGACGTCAAGCTGTTCAAGATGGAGAGTGGCATGAAGATGAAGGTCGCGGTGACATTCAAGGGAACCAACTACCTAGTCTGGTCTAGGATGGTGAAGACTGCTGTGGGAAGCAAGGGTTTGTGGAAGCATATCACATCTGGTGAGGCTCCAAAGGTGATTACTCAAGGGGATGAAACGGAGAGTCCCGAGGAGAGTGTTGTAGAGAAGTGGCAACAAGAAGACATGATGGTGATGTCAGTTCTTCATGCCTCTTTGGAGCCGGCTATACTAGATGCTTATAGCTACTGTGAGACAGCCAAGGAGCTGTGGGATACTCTACAGAAAGTGTATGGAAACACTTCTAACCTGAACCGAGTGTTTGAAGTCAAGAAGGCAATCAATGGGTTAACTCAAGATGACACGGAGTTCACTAAGCACTTGGGGAGGTTCAGGTCTCTTTGGTCTGAGTTGGAGATGCTGAGGCCAAGCACGGTTGATCCAGAGCTTCTAAATGAGAGACGCGAGCAGGACAAGGTCTTTGGGTTGCTGCTCACGTTGAATGCAAGCTACAGTGGTCTTATCCAGCACATGCTATGGTCTGAGAAGCTGCCTGACCTTGAAGAGGTGTGCGCTAAGATACAGAAGGAGCAGGGCTCAATGGGTTTGTTTGGAGGCAAGGGAGACTTATCTCTTGCAAATGCTGTGCAACCTGACCGGGAAGAGCCTCCACAAGCCAACAAAGCTGGTTACAACAAGTATGAGGATAGGAAGTTCAATGGGAACTGTGATCACTGCAAGAAGCATGGACACAAGAAGAGTCAGTGCTGGATACTCCATCCCCACTTGAAGCCGGCTAAGTTCATGAAGGAGAGAGAGGCAAAAGCTCACATGACTGAAGGATCAAGTGGAGCAGGGCCATCCAACCGTGGAGCTGAAGGGGAGAACCGTGAAGGAGATGGAAAAGCTTTGGTGACCTACACTGGAGCTATCAACCCCCGAGGCAATGATCAAGACTTCATCAGGAGATCCGAGATGGATGCACTCATCAAAATGCTCAAGGATAATGGTAACATTCATGGGTATTCATTTGGTGCTTCTATGATTGCTAGAACTATAGAAATGACTCCTAATGTGGCTGAGATTGCTAGGATTGATAGTAAGACTGGAATTGAGCATTGCATTGATAGAAATGCTAGGATGAATGCATATAGATCACAAATTAGCATCTGCCATAGTGCTAGCAATACATCCAAACCATTGATTATAGATTCAGGTGCATCTCATCATATGATTAGTGACACCAACCTGATTAAAGATATAGAACCTACTAATGGATGTGTGATGATTGCAAATGGGGATAAGATACCTATTAAGGGAATAGGAAACTTAAAGCTATTTGATAAGAACACTAGAGCATTTTATATTCCGGAATTCACATCAAACCTTCTTTCAGTTAAGAAATGCACTACTGATTTGAATTGCAATGTTATATTCAGTCCTAATGATGTGAAGTTTCAGGATATTGAGAGCAGCCAATTGATTGGAAAAGGAGTTACAAAGGGAGACTTATACATGCTTGAGAAGCTTGATCCTGTTTCCAATTATAACTGCTCATTTACTTCTGCTTCTAGTTTGAATAAAAATGCATTGTGGCATGCTAGATTAGGTCATCCCCATGAGAGGGCTTTAAACTTGATGTTACCAGGTGTGGTTTTTGAAAATAATAAGTGTGAGGCTTGCATTTTAGGCAAGCATTGTAAGAATGTGTTTCCAAGAACATCTACTGTCTATGAAAATTGCTTTGATTTGATTCATACTGATGTGTGGACTGCACCTAGTTTTTCTAGAGATAATCATAAGTATTTTGTCACATTCATTGATGAAAAATCTAAATACACCTGGTTAACACTCATTCCATCAAAAGATAGGGTGATAGATGCATTCAAGAACTTTCAAGCTTATGTGACTAACCATTATCATGCTAGGATTAAAATTTTGAGATCAGATAATGGAGGGGAGTACACAAGCTATGCGTTCAAGAGTCATCTAGATCACCATGGAATCCTTCATCAAACAAGCTGTCCCTACACACCACAACAGAATGGTGTAGCTGAGAGGAAGAACAGGCACTTGATGGAAGTGGCTCGGTCACTGATGTTCCAAGCTAATGTACCTAAGAGATTCTGGAGTGATGCTGTATCTACTGCGTGCTATCTAATCAACAGGATGCCTACAAAGGTGTTGAAGGATCAAGCACCATTTGAAGTTCTGAACAAGCGCAAGCCATCCTTGGAATACATGAGAGTGTTTGGATGCTTATGCTATGTTCTAGTACCAGGAGAGTTGAGGAACAAGCTAGAAGCAAGAAGCAGAAAGGCAATGTTCATTGGCTACTCAACAACTCAAAAAGGATATAAGTGTTATGATCCAGAAGCTAGAAGGGTGCTTGTATCTAGAGATGTGAAGTTCATTGAAGAAAGAGGATACTATGAGGAGAAGAATCAAGAAGATTTGAAGGATCTCACATCAGATAAGGCTGGAGTCTTAAGAATCATTTTGGAAGGTCTCGGTATCAAGATGAACCAGGATCAATCCACAAGAAGTGGAAGACAAGAAGAGAGCTCAACTGCACCAAGTGGAGCTGCTCAAACACCTCACCTTGATCATGAGGGGGGAAGTGAACCTGAAACTCAAGAAAATGGCCAAGAAGGAGTCGGCTTGAGTGAGGAAGGAGGAGAGTTCAACTCAGGTTCTCATCATCAAGGTGAGCAAGACCAAGGAGAGGAAGAACATCAGAGTGAAGCACAAGAACCGACTACACAAGATGAGCCAGTTCAAGAGCAAGAACAACCAGTATTGAGGAGAAGCACAAGGCTGAGAAAGGATCCTTCCTCTTGGGTAAACACGCGAGTGTACTACAATGCCCAAGCAGTGGAGCATCCTTCTCAAGTCGTGTGTTCATTTGCTCAATACCCTGAAGAACATTGTGCCTTCATGGTTAACTTGGATGAGAATTACATTCCAAGAAGCTATGAAGAAGCAATCATGGATAAAGAATGGAAGGAGTCAGTTGGAGCTGAGGCAGGAGCTATGATCAAGAATGATACATGGTATGAGAGTGAGCTACCAAAAGGGAAGAAGGCTGTGACTAGTAGGTGGATATTCACAATCAAGTATAAGGCAGATGGAAAGATTGAGAGAAAGAAGTCAAGGCTGGTTGCAAGAGGTTTCACTCAAACTTATGGAGAAGATTACATAGAAACCTTTGCACCAGTAGCTAAACTACATACAATCCGGATTGTGTTAAGCTTGGCTGTGAATCTTGGATGGGGGTTATGGCAAATGGATGTGAAGAATGCCTTTCTACAAGGTGAACTTGAGGATGAAGTGTATATGCATCCACCTCCAGGCCTTGAACACTTAGTGAAGAGAGGGAATGTGTTGAGATTGAAGAAAGCTATCTATGGGCTGAAGCAATCACCAAGAGCTTGGTACAACAAGCTGAGTACTACTCTTAATGGCCGAGGCTTCAAGAAGTCTGAACTAGATCACACTCTCTTCACACTCACCACCCCCTCAGGTATGATTGCACTCCTTGTGTATGTTGATGATATCATTATCACAGGAAGTGATAAGGAGGGTATCATAGCAACCAAGGAGTTCCTTAAATCCATGTTTGAGATTAAAGACTTGGGAGAAATGAAATACTTTCTTGGAATTGAGATATGTAGATCCAAGGAAGGTTTGTTCATGTCCCAAAGGAAATATACACTTGATCTTTTGAAAGGTGCAGGTGCTTATGGAGGCAAGACAGCAAGGATGCCTATGGAGGATGGCTACAAAGTCCCACGAGAGGGGGAGATTGAAGACAGCAAGCCTTATCAGGATCCTAAACTCTATAGAAAACTAGTTGGCAAATTGATTTATCTTACCATAACTAGACCTGACATTTGCTTTGCTGTGAATCAGGTGAGTCAACACATGCAAGTGCCTAAGGAGCATCACTGGCGCATGGTAGAGAGGATCTTGATGTATCTCAACGGCTCACCTGATCAAGGAGTATGGATGGGCTGCAATGGAAGCACTGAAGTGGTGGGATACTGTGATGCAGATTGGGCTGGTGATAGAGCAGACAGGAGATCAACCACAGGCTATTGCACATTCATTGGAGGCAACTTGGTGACTTGGAAGAGTAAGAAGCAGAAGGTGGTGTCTTGCTCAAGTGCAGAAGCTGAGTATAGAGCTATGCTGAAGCTCACCAACGAGTTAGTATGGATCAAAGGCATCTTGAAGCATTTGGAGATTGATCAAGCCACGCCAATGACCATGCATTGTGACAACCAAGCAGCTATCCACATTGCCTCCAACTCGGTGTTCCATGAGAGAACCAAGCACATTGAAGTTGATTGCCACAAGGTGAGGCAGATGATCATCCTAGGAGTCATCTTGCCATGCTACACAAGAAGTGAAGATCAGTTAGCGGATGTGTTCACCAAGGCTGCAAGACAGAAGACAATGGAGTCCATTCACATACGGTTGGGCCTCATTGATCTTGGGAAGAGAAGGAGCTGATCCCCTTGGCTGTGAGGTCTTTACTCTTTTTCCCTTATCAAGGTTTTATCCCAATGGGTTTTCCTTGGTAAGGTTTTTAATGAGGAAGATCTCATAGCTATCCAAGCTTAGGCTTTCACAAAGCTAAGCTTGAGGGGGAGTGTTGAGATGTGCTGAGGTATTTGAGAAGGCATTGAGGAGTTAAGGAAATGAGGAAGCAAAGGAGTGAAAGGGAAGAGAGAATTGGGCAATGGTACGGACGGATCATCCGTACACTGACCGTACAAGGTAAAAGGGAGGATGGTAACTTCACCGAGTAACCACATGAACTGAGGTGAAGTTACACTCGACCAAAAGCTTATCCAGACGTTGGAGTGGATAAGAGAGGCGCGCATTGACAGCTAAGACAGGCTGGCAAAGACTGGAAAGGAAGAGCATCTTGGACTTGGATCAGGAAGATGCCTAATCGTGTGAAGCTTGTCATTGGCCGGTTCAAACAAAAGCAAAGGCTCTTCCTTTGACTTCACATGCTTAGCTATCCTTATGTTTTCGAAAAACCCTAATGCTTAGGACTATATATATGTAACCTCAGTCATTAATAAAGATTAGACAGTTCTAAACAATCCTTCTCTTTTCTCATTTCACTATGATTCTCCATTAGTCTCTAAGTTGTCTCTTAATCTCTTATTCTCCTTCTTTAATCCTTTCTAAACTCAGATAATCTTTTACATTCCTAAATGTCATACGAAGAAGCTTTGCTATTCCCAAACTGGAAAACTGGAATCCCCTGATTTGAAAGTGGGATAACTTCTTCATCCCAACTCCTATGAGATTTATTGAACTTCCTGGTGATTCTCCCCACTTTATGTATCCAAATCAAGATTCTCACAAAGTGATTCATCCTGGTTTGATTGGAAGGACGAAGAAGCTGTGCTATTCCCAAACTGGGAAACTGGAATCACCTGATTTGAAAGTGGGATAACTTCTTCATCCCAACTCCTATGAGGTTTATTCAACTTCCTGATGATTCTCCACCACTTTATGTATCCAAATCAAGCTTCTCACAAAGAGATTCATCCTGGTTTGATTGGAAGGACGAAGAAGCTTTGCTATTCCCAAACTGGAAAACTGGAATCCCCTGATTTGAAAGTGGGATAACTTCTTCATCCCAACTCCTATGAGATTTATTCAACTTCCTGGTGATTCTCCACCACTTTATGTATCCAAATCAAGATTCTCACAAAGTGATTCATCCTGGTTTGATTGGAAGGACGAAGAAGCTGTGCTATTCCCAAACTGGGAAACTGGAATCACCTGATTTGAAAGTGGGATAAATTCTTCATCCCAACTCCTATGAGGTTTATTCAACTTCCTGATGATTCTCCACCACTTTATGTATCCAAATCAAGCTTCTCACAAAGAGATTCATCCTGGTTTGATTGGAAGGACGAAGAAGCTGTGCTATTCCCAAACTGGGAAACAAGAATCACCTGATTTGAAAGTGGGATAACTTCTTCATCCCAACTCCTATGAGGTTTATTCAACTTCCTGATGATTCTCCACCACTTTATGTATCCAAATCAAGCTTCTCACAAAGAGATTCATCCTGGTTTGATTGGAACGACGAAGAAGCTGTGCTATTCCCAAACTGGGAAACAAGAATCACCTGATTTGAAAGTGGGATAACTTCTTCATCCCAACTCCTATGAGATTTATTCAACTTCCTGATGATTCTCCACCACTCTATGTATCCAAATCAAGCCTTTCACAAAGTGATTCATCCTGGTTTGATTGGAAGGACGAAGAAGCTGTGCTATTCCCAAACTGGGAAACTAGAATCACCTGATTTGAAAGTGGGATAACTTCTTCATCCCAACTCCTATGAGATTTATTCAACTTCCTGATGATTCTCCACCACTTTATATTGAGATGAAGACCAAGGAGGCTGAGACAGTAACTTTAGAGTTTTACTGTGGTAACTTTATTTTTACCACAGTAACTACTTGGGGAAGTTATCTGATGGGATGAGAAGGTAACTTAGTGAAGAGAAGAGAGGAAACTCGACCAAAGAGGATAAGGGAGGATAAGGAAGGATAAGGGATCACTTTGACAGCCTGTATGATGCTGGAAAGAAGAAGTTGCCTTTATACTAGTGCAAGCATGTGAGAAAGCTCAGCCTAGTGATTCAAAAGGAGTTCCAGCCTGTCCTTTGACTACACATGCTTATCCATTTCGAATTTCCTTGTTGCTCTCTCTATTAATACTTGTAAACCTCATCAGTTATTAATTAATGGAGTTTTGAGTCTCTCTCTCTTTATTCTCTCTAAAATCTCTTAATCTCTTTAATCTTTTCATCTGATTATCCCTGATTGGTTGAATCATGCTCTAATACACAAAAGTGTATATGGTATCAGAGCCAGGTTGCTAAAAAGGGGAGAGTGTGATTTCGTTTTTCATAAAAATCTGGGTGTTCTTGAGTGTTCTTGAGTGTTCTTGGTGTTCTTGAGTTCTGGTCTTTATTATCTGAGTGGTGTGAGATATTCTGATGGATTCAAACTATCTCAACATGGAAATGAAGCACAGATCTAGTACAACCATGGAGCTTGAAGAAGAGAGGGATGGCGATTGGTCAAGATGGGCAAAGAGAGCTTTGGAAAGCTGTGGGTTATGGAGTAGTCATGGAAAGGGGAAACCTTTCATGGAAATGGCTACTGAAGAAGGTCAGACAAGAGGTCTGAAGCTGGGAAATGAAGTTGTTCAAGGAAACACTACAAAGAGTGAGATTGAAGCAACTTTAGGCAAGTCCAAGCTTGTGAGAGTCGTTGAGGACAGAGGGGTGATCCGCGGCTTGAGACAAGGAAAGGATGAGTGTTATCAGCTTGTGGGAAGGCTGAGAGAAGTATGGTCAGAGCTAGATGTGGTGAAGACACACACATCAAATCCGAGATGTTGTCAAGAAAGGAGGAAGCAAGATGTGATCTTCAGCTTCCTTATGGAAGAGGTATGTGAGCTTGTTAAATATACTTGTGATGTGTGGGAAATGAACAGGAAGCCAGAAAGATGGAAGGGAGGTACAAGCTGTAAGAGGGGAAGGTTGAGAAAACTTTCTAAGGAGTGGTTAATGAAGAGAAGGGCATGGAAAAGGATAGCGAGTCTGAGCACTTAAGTGACAGGATGAGTGTAATCTTGAAGAGAATCAAGGATGAACTTCAGCAGATGGTTATAGGAGAGTGTTCATACTCAGCTTACATGGGAGAAACAGTAGGAGACAGTGCGGATATGAGAGGAATGGATACCAAGAGGGCAGATGAGTGTGTGACAAAGAAGGAATGGGATGAGTTGGTTAAGCATGTGTATGCTTTGGCTACGACCCGGAGTCTGGGTGCTCCTGCCAAAGCATCCACATCTAAACCCATCATCATTGACTCTGGAGCAACACACCACATGATCAGTGACAAGAGACTAATCAGTGAGGTTAAAGCAGCAACAGGGAGTGTCATGATAGCCAATGGTACCAGGATCCCAATAGAAGGAGTGGGAAACCTCAAGCTGTTTGAGAAGAACTCCACTGCCTTCTACCTACCTCAGTTTACATCCAATCTAATCTCAGTTAAGAAGGCTACAGTTGATCTGGATTGTCAAGTGGTTTTCAGACCAAATGAAGTTGAGTTCCAGGATTTGAAGACTGGAAGAGTTATTGGCAGAGGAGACAGCAAGCATCAGCTCTATCATCTCCAAACAACTGAGGCGCCTAGTCCTGTGGAGTCTGTGTGTTTAAGCAGCACAACGGATAGGTGTGATAATCTCAAGGCTGGGACATCCTCATGCCAAGGCAATTGAACTTATTCTACCAAGTATGGCGTTCAATCACTTGGAGTGTGAAGCTTGTATACTTGGAAAGCACTGTAGAACTGTCTTCCCAACATCAGAAACCAGATATGAGAATTGCTTTGATCTGGTGCATTCAGACGTGTGGACAGCTCCCTGTATGTCTAGAGACAGCCATAAGTACTTTGTGACTTTCATTGATGAGAAGTCCAAGTACACATGGATCACCATGATTCCCTCCAAAGACAGAGTCCTGGAAGCCTTCATGAACTTCCAAGCATATGTTACTAACCAGTACAATGCCACTGTGAAGATTCTGAGGTCTGATAATGGAGGAGAATACACTAGCAATGCTTTCAAGAGTCATCTTGCAAAGCATGGGATTGTGCAACAAACTAGCTGTCCTTACACACCACAACAAAATGGGGTGGCTGAGAGGAAGAACAGACATTTGATGGAGGTTGCGAGATCAATAATGTTCCACATGAATGTCCCTAAGAGGTTTTGGAGTGATGCTGTTCAGACTGCTTGCTATCTCATCAATAGAGTGCCAACCCGTGTCTTGAAGAAACTGTCTCCCTTTGAAGTATTAAACAAGGCCAAGCCACACATTGATCATTTGAGAGTCTTTGGGTGCTTATGTTATGTGATGATTCCCGGAGAAAGAAGGAACAAGCTAGAAGCAAAGAGTACTAAAGCTATGTTCATTGGGTACTCAATCACTCAGAAAGGCTACAAATGTTATGATCCAATAACTAGGAGGGTTATGGTATCTAGAGAAGTGAAGTTTGTTGAGTCTAAAGGGTATTATGAGGAGAAGAAATGGGAAGACCTAGAGGATCTGTCCCGAGCTCCATCAGAGAAGGCAACAACATTGAGGGTGTTGTTGGAGAGGCTAGGGATAGGATTATCCCAAGATCAGGAACCAGGAAGAACAGGACCTTCTAATCAAGCTGGAGAAGCTGGAGGAACAACTCCTCTTGATCATGAGAGGGGGAATGGATCTGAATCAGGGGAGCAGGAGCATAACCAAGAGGATTCAGGTCAGCATGATCAGGAGGAGACACAGGAAGTAGAGAGTGGAGCTCAGTCAGGTGGAAATGAGCAGGGAGAACCTACTGGTTTAAGAGAGGAAGCACAAGAGAATGTTCAGGCTGAAGAACAGGTTGAGACCTTGCGGAGGAGCACAAGGATAAGGAGGGATCCTTCCAACTGGGTAAACACGAGAGTGTACTACAATGCCCAGGCTGTGGAGCATCCCTCTCAAGCCGTGTGTTCCTTTGCTGAGTTTCCAGAAGAGCACATGGTGTTTATGTGTAACTTGGATGAGAATGAGATACCAAGATCTTATGAAGAAGCTATGAAGCACAAGGTTTGGAGAGATTCAGTAGGAGATGAAAGGGATGCAATGATCAGGAATGATACTTGGTATGAGAGTGAGTTACCTAAAGGGAAGAAGGCAGTTTCAAGCAGATGGATCTTCACCATCAAGTACCTTGCAAATGGGGAGATAGATAGGCGCAAGACTAGGCTGGTTGCAAGAGGATTTACACAGACTTATGGGGAAGATTACATTGATACTTTTGCACCAGTGGCCAAGCTTCACACAATTCGAATTGTGTTATCTATTGCAACAAACTTGGAGTGGGATTTGTGGCAAATGGATGTGAAGAATGCTTTCTTGCAAGGTGAACTTGAAGATGAAGTATACATGCATCCACCTCCTGGTCTTGAGCATCTAGTAAAGCCAGGGAATGTTTTGAGATTGAAGAAAGCAATATATGGGTTGAACAGTCACCTAGAGCTTGGTACAGGAAGCTGAGTACAACACTCAATGGGAGAGGCTTTAGGAAGTCTGAACTAGATCACACTCTCTTCACCTTGACAGGACCTTCAGGGAGCATTGTGATTCTAGTGTATGTGGATGATTTGATTATCACAGGAAGTGATAAGGCAGGGATTCAGGCTACTAAGGAGTTTCTCAAATCTGTGTTTGACATCAAGGATTTGGGAGAGATGAAGTATTTTCTGGGCATTGAGATATGCAGATCAAAGGAGGGTTTGTTTATGTCTCAAAGGAAGTATACTATGGATATGTTGAAGGAGACTGATGTGCTTGGAGGAAAGATAGCTAAGACACCCCTTGAGGAGGGATATAAAGTTCTGCGTGAGGGGGAGGTTGAAGAGAAGCAGCTGTTTGAAGATCCTAAGCTATACAGGAAGATGGTTGGCAAGCTGATCTACTTGACCATCACCAGACCAGATATATGTTTTGCTGTGAACCAAGTGAGTCAGCATATGCAGGCGCCAAAGGTCCATCACTGGAAGATGGTTGATAGGATACTGAGGTATCTGAGTGGGACGACTGGACAAGGAGTTTGGATGGGTTGTAATGGCAGTACAGAAGTGGTTGGGTATTGTGATGCTGATTGGGCAGGAGATAGAGTGGACAGGAGATCAACTACTGGGTATTGTACATTCATTGGAGGAAACTTGGTTACTTGGAAGAGTAAGAAGCAGAAGGTTATCTCTTGTTCAAGTGCTGAAGCTGAGTATAGAGCCATGCTGAAGCTGACAAACGAGTTGGTGTGGATCAAGGGGATCTTGAAGCATCTAGAGATTGAGCAGAGTACTCCTATGACTATGCATTGTGACAATCAAGCAGCTATCCACATTGCCTCCAACTCAGTGTTTCATGAGAGAACAAAGCACATAGAGGTGGATTGTCATAAGGTGAGGCAGATGATCATCTTAGGAGTGATTCTGCCATGTTATACAAGAAGTGAAGATCAGCTTGCAGATGTGTTTACTAAGGCAGCGAGATTGAAGACAATGGAGTCCATACTGTCAAGGCTTGGACTCATTGATCTGACTCCTAGGAGCTGAGCCCCTTAACCATGGAGTCTCCACTCTTTTTCCCTCATCAAGGTTTTATCCCAATGGGTTTTACTTGGTGAGGTTTTTAATGAGGGAGGTCTTCATGGTTTCCAAGCTTGACTTGTTCTACATGGTCAAGCTTGAGGGGGAGTATTGAGATGAAGACCAAGGAGGCTGAGACAGTAACTTTAGAGTTTTACTGTGGTAACTTTATTTTTACCACAGTAACTACTTGGGGAAGTTATCTGATGGGATGAGAAGGTAACTTAGTGAAGAGAAGAGAGGAAACTCGACCAAAGAGGATAAGGGAGGATAAGGGATCACTTTGACAGCCTGTATGATGCTGGAAAGAAGAAGTTGCCTTTATACTAGTGCAAGCATGTGAGAAAGCTCAGCCAAGTGATTCAAAAGGAGTTCCAGCCTGTCCTTTGACTACACATGCTTATCCATTTCGAATTTCCTTGTTGCTCTCTCTATTAATACTTGTAAACCTCATCAGTTATTAATTAATGGAGTTTTGAGTCTCTCTCTCTTTATTCTCTCTAAAATCTCTTAATGTCTTTAATCTTTTCATCTGATTATCCCTGATTGATTGAATCATTCTCTAATACACAAAAGTGTATACTTTATGTATCCAAATCAAGCTTCTCACAAAGTGATTCATCCTGGTTTGATTGGAAGGACGAAGAAGCAGTGATATTCCCAAACTGGGAAACTGGAATCACCTGATTTGAAAGTGGGATAAATTCTTCATCCCAACTCCTATGAGGTTTATTCAACTTCCTGATGATTCTCCACCACTTTATGTATCCAAATCAAGCTTCTCACAAAGAGATTCATCCTGGTTTGATTGGAACGACGAAGAAGCTGTGCTATTCCCAAACTGGGAAACTGGAATCCCTGATTTGAAAGTGGGATAACTTCTTCATCCCAACTCCTATGAGATTTATTCAACTTCCTGATGATTCTCCACCACTTTATGTATCCAAATCAAGCTTCTCACAAAGTGATTCATCCTGGTTTGATTGGAAGGACGAAGAAGCTGTGCTATTCCCAAACTGGGAAACTGGAATCACCTGATTTGAAAGTGGGATAACTTCTTCATCCCAACTCCTATGAGATTTATTCAACTTCCTGATGATTCTCCACCACTTTATGTATCCAAATCAAGCTTCTCACAAAGTGATTCATCCTGGTTTGATTGGAAGGACGAAGAAGCTGTGCTATTCCCAAACTGGGAAACTGGAATCACCTGATTTGAAAGTGGGATAACTTCTTCATCCCAACTCCTATGAGATTTATTCAACTTCCTGATGATTCTCCACCACTTTATGTATCCAAATCAAGCTTCTCACAAAGTGATTCATCCTGGTTTGATTGGAAGGACGAAGAAGCTGTGCTATTCCCAAACTGGGAAACTGGAATCACCTGATTTGAAAGTGGGATAACTTCTTCATCCCAACTCCTATGAGATTTATTCAACTTCCTGGTGATTCTCCACCACTTTATGTATCCAAATCAAGCTTCTCACAAAGAGATTCATCCTGGTTTGATTGGAAGGACGAAGAAGCTTTGCTATTCCCAAACTGGGAAACTGGAATCACCTGATTTGAAAGTGGGATAACTTCTTCATCCCAACTCCTATGAGATTTATTCAACTTCCTGATGATTCTCCACCACTTTATGTATCCAAATCAAGCTTCTCACAAAGAGATTCATCCTGGTTTGATTGGAAGGACGAAGAAGCTGTGCTATTCCCAAACTGGAAAACTGGAATCACCTGATTTGAAAGTGGGATAACTTCTTCATCCCAACTCCTATGAGATTTATTCAACTTCCTGGTGATTCTCCACCACTTTATGTATCCAAATCAAGCTTCTCACAAAGTGATTCATCCTGGTTTGATTGGAAGGACGAAGAAGCTGTGCTATTCCCAAACTGGGAAACTGGAATCACCTGATTTGAAAGTGGGATAACTTCTTCATCCCAACTCCTATGAGATTTATTCAACTTCTGATGATTCTCCACCACTTTATGTATCCAAATCAAGCTTCTCACAAAGTGATTCATCCTGGTTTGATTGGAAGGACGAAGAAGCTGTGCTATTCCCAAACTGGGAAACTGGAATCACCTGATTTGAAAGTGGGATAACTTCTTCATCCCAACTCCTATGAGATTTATTCAACTTCCTGATGATTCTCCACCACTTTATGTATCCAAATCAAGCTTCTCACAAAGTGATTCATCCTGGTTTGATTGGAAGGACGAAGAAGCTGTGCTATTCCCAAACTGGGAAACTGGAATCACCTGATTTGAAAGTGGGATAACTTCTTCATCCCAACTCCTATGAGATTTATTCAACTTCCTGATGATTCTCCACCACTTTATGTATCCAAATCAAGCTTCTCACAAAGTGATTCATCCTGGTTTGATTGGAAGGACGAAGAAGCTGTGCTATTCCCAAACTGGGAAACTGGAATCACCTGATTTGAAAGTGGGATAACTTCTTCATCCCAACTCCTATGAGATTTATTCAACTTCCTGTGATTCTCCACCACTTTATGTATCCAAATCAAGCTTCTCACAAAGTGATTCATCCTGGTTTGATTGGAAGGACGAAGAAGCTGTGCTATTCCCAAACTGGGAAACTGGAATCACCTGATTTGAAAGTGGGATAACTTCTTCATCCCAACTCCTATGAGATTTATTCAACTTCCTGATGATTCTCCACCACTTTATGTATCCAAATCAAGCTTCTCACAAAGTGATTCATCCTGGTTTGATTGGAAGGACGAAGAAGCTGTGCTATTCCCAAACTGGGAAACTGGAATCACCTGATTTGAAAGTGGGATAACTTCTTCATCCCAACTCCTATGAGATTTATTCAACTTCCTGGTGATTCTCCACCACTTTATGTATCCAAATCAAGCTTCTCACAAAGTGATTCATCCTGGTTTGATTGGAAGGACGAAGAAGCTGTGCTATTCCCAAACTGGGAAACTGGAATCACCTGATTTGAAAGTGGGATAACTTCTTCATCCCAACTCCTATGAGATTTATTCAACTTCCTGGATGATTCTCCACCACTTTATGTATCCAAATCAAGCTTCTCACAAAGTGATTCATCCTGGTTTGATTGGAAGGACGAAGAAGCTGTGCTATTCCCAAACTGGGAAACTGGAATCACCTGATTTGAAAGTGGGATAACTTCTTCATCCCAACTCCTATGAGATTTATTCAACTTCCTGATGATTCTCCACCACTTTATGTATCCAAATCAAGCTTCTCACAAAGTGATTCATCCTGGTTTGATTGGAAGGACGAAGAAGCAGTGTTATTCCTAAACTGGAAACTGGACTCACCTGATTTGAAAGTGGGATAACTTCTTCATCCCAACTCCTATGAGATTTATTCAACTTCCTGGTGATTCTCCACCACTTTATGTATCCAAATCAAGCTTCTCACAAAGTGATTCATCCTGGTTTGATTGGAACGACGAAGAAGCTGTGCTATTCCCAAACTGGGAAACTGGAATCACCTGATTTGAAAGTGGAATAACTTCTTCATCCCAACTCCTATGAGATTTATTCAACTTCCTGGTGATTCTCCACCACTTTATGTATCCAAATCAAGCTTCTCACAAAGTGATTCATCCTGGTTTGATTGGAAGGACGAAGAAGCTGTGCTATTCCCAAACTGGGAAACTGGAATCACCTGATTTGAAAGTGGGATAACTTCTTCATCCCAACTCCTATGAGATTTATTCAACTTCCTGATGATTCTCCACCACTTTATGTATCCAAATCAAGCTTCTCACAAAGTGATTCATCCTGGTTTGATTGGAAGGACGAAGAAGCTGTGCTATTCCCAAACTGGGAAACTGGAATCACCTGATTTGAAAGTGGGATAACTTCTTCATCCCAACTCCTATGAGATTTATTCAACTTCCTGATGATTCTCCACCACTTTATGTATCCAAATCAAGCTTCTCACAAAGTGATTCATCCTGGTTTGATTGGAAGGACGAAGAAGCTGTGCTATTCCCAAACTGGGAAACTGGAATCACCTGATTTGAAAGTGGGATAACTTCTTCATCCCAACTCCTATGAGATTTATTCAACTTCCTGATGATTCTCCACCACTTTATGTATCCAAATCAAGCTTCTCACAAAGAGATTCATCCTGGTTTGATTGGAAGGACGAAGAAGCTGTGCTATTCCCAAACTGGAAACTGGAATCACCTGATTTGAAAGTGGGATAACTTCTTCATCCCAACTCCTATGAGATTTATTCAACTTCCTGATGATTCTCCACCACTTTATGTATCCAAATCAAGCTTCTCACAAAGTGATTCATCCTGGTTTGATTGGAAGGACGAAGAAGCTGTGCTATTCCCAAACTGGGAAACTGGAATCACCTGATTTGAAAGTGGGATAACTTCTTCATCCCAACTCCTATGAGATTTATTCAACTTCCTGGTGATTCTCCACCACTTTATGTATCCAAATCAAGCTTCTCACAAAGTGATTCATCCTGGTTTGATTGGAAGGACGAAGAAGCTGTGCTATTCCCAAACTGGGAAACTGGAATCACCTGATTTGAAAGTGGGATAACTTCTTCATCCCAACTCCTATGAGATTTATTCAACTTCCTGATGATTCTCCACCACTTTATGTATCCAAATCAAGCTTCTCACAAAGTGATTCATCCTGGTTTGATTGGAAGGACGAAGAAGCTGTGCTATTCCCAAACTGGGAAACTGGAATCACCTGATTTGAAAGTGGGATAACTTCTTCATCCCAACTCCTATGAGATTTATTCAACTTCCTGGTGATTCTCCACCACTTTATGTATCCAAATCAAGCTTCTCACAAAGTGATTCATCCTGGTTTGATTGGAAGGACGAAGAAGCTGTGCTATTCCCAAACTGGGAAACTGGAATCACCTGATTTGAAAGTGGGATAACTTCTTCATCCCAACTCCTATGAGATTTATTCAACTTCCTGATGATTCTCCACCACTTTATGTATCCAAATCAAGCTTCTCACAAAGAGATTCATCCTGGTTTGATTGGAAGGACGAAGAAGCTGTGCTATTCCCAAACTGGGAAACTGGAATCACCTGATTTGAAAGTGGGATAACTTCTTCATCCCAACTCCTATGAGATTTATTCAACTTCCTGATGATTCTCCACCACTTTATGTATCCAAATCAAGCTTCTCACAAAGTGATTCATCCTGGTTTGATTGGAAGGACGAAGAAGCTGTGCTATTCCCAAACTGGGAAACTGGAATCACCTGATTTGAAAGTGGGATAACTTCTTCATCCCAACTCCTATGAGATTTATTCAACTTCCTGGTGATTCTCCACCACTTTATGTATCCAAATCAAGCTTCTCACAAAGAGATTCATCCTGGTTTGATTGGAAGGACGAAGAAGCTGTGCTATTCCCAAACTGGGAAACTGGAATCACCTGATTTGAAAGTGGGATAACTTCTTCATCCCAACTCCTATGAGATTTATTCAACTTCCTGATGATTCTCCACCACTTTATGTATCCAAATCAAGCTTCTCACAAAGAGATTCATCCTGGTTTGATTGGAAGGACGAAGAAGCTGTGCTATTCCCAAACTGGGAAACTGGAATCACCTGATTTGAAAGTGGGATAACTTCTTCATCCCAACTCCTATGAGATTTATTCAACTTCCTGTGATTCTCCACCACTTTATGTATCCAAATCAAGCTTCTCACAAAGAGATTCATCCTGGTTTGATTGGAAGGACGAAGAAGCTGTGCTATTCCCAAACTGGGAAACTGGAATCACCTGATTTGAAAGTGGGATAACTTCTTCATCCCAACTCCTATGAGATTTATTCAACTTCCTGATGATTCTCCACCACTTTATGTATCCAAATCAAGCTTCTCACAAAGTGATTCATCCTGGTTTGATTGGAAGGACGAAGAAGCTGTGCTATTCCCAAACTGGGAAACTGGAATCACCTGATTTGAAAGTGGGATAACTTCTTCATCCCAACTCCTATGAGATTTATTCAACTTCCTGGTGATTCTCCACCACTTTATGTATCCAAATCAAGCTTCTCACAAAGAGATTCATCCTGGTTTGATTGGAAGGACGAAGAAGCTGTGCTATTCCCAAACTGGGAAACTGGAATCACCTGATTTGAAAGTGGGATAACTTCTTCATCCCAACTCCTATGAGATTTATTCAACTTCCTGATGATTCTCCACCACTTTATGTATCCAAATCAAGCTTCTCACAAAGAGATTCATCCTGGTTTGATTGGAAGGACGAAGAAGCTGTGCTATTCCCAAACTGGGAAACTGGAATCACCTGATTTGAAAGTGGGATAACTTCTTCATCCCAACTCCTATGAGATTTATTCAACTTCCTGTGATTCTCCACCACTTTATGTATCCAAATCAAGCTTCTCACAAAGAGATTCATCCTGGTTTGATTGGAAGGACGAAGAAGCTGTGCTATTCCCAAACTGGGAAACTGGAATCACCTGATTTGAAAGTGGGATAACTTCTTCATCCCAACTCCTATGAGATTTATTCAACTTCCTGATGATTCTCCACCACTTTATGTATCCAAATCAAGCTTCTCACAAAGAGATTCATCCTGGTTTGATTGGAAGGACGAAGAAGCTGTGCTATTCCCAAACTGGGAAACTGGAATCACCTGATTTGAAAGTGGGATAACTTCTTCATCCCAACTCCTATGAGATTTATTCAACTTCCTGATGATTCTCCACCACTTTATGTATCCAAATCAAGCTTCTCACAAAGTGATTCATCCTGGTTTGATTGGAAGGACGAAGAAGCTGTGCTATTCCCAAACTGGGAAACTGGAATCACCTGATTTGAAAGTGGGATAACTTCTTCATCCCAACTCCTATGAGATTTATTCAACTTCCTGGTGATTCTCCACCACTTTATGTATCCAAATCAAGCTTCTCACAAAGAGATTCATCCTGGTTTGATTGGAAGGACGAAGAAGCTGTGCTATTCCCAAACTGGGAAACTGGAATCACCTGATTTGAAAGTGGGATAACTTCTTCATCCCAACTCCTATGAGATTTATTCAACTTCCTGATGATTCTCCACCACTTTATGTATCCAAATCAAGCTTCTCACAAAGAGATTCATCCTGGTTTGATTGGAAGGACGAAGAAGCTGTGCTATTCCCAAACTGGGAAACTGGAATCACCTGATTTGAAAGTGGGATAACTTCTTCATCCCAACTCCTATGAGATTTATTCAACTTCCTGGTGATTCTCCACCACTTTATGTATCCAAATCAAGCTTCTCACAAAGAGATTCATCCTGGTTTGATTGGAAGGACGAAGAAGCTGTGCTATTCCCAAACTGGGAAACTGGAATCACCTGATTTGAAAGTGGGATAACTTCTTCATCCCAACTCCTATGAGATTTATTCAACTTCCTGATGATTCTCCACCACTTTATGTATCCAAATCAAGCTTCTCACAAAGAGATTCATCCTGGTTTGATTGGAAGGACGAAGAAGCTGTGCTATTCCCAAACTGGGAAACTGGAATCACCTGATTTGAAAGTGGGATAACTTCTTCATCCCAACTCCTATGAGATTTATTCAACTTCCTGATGATTCTCCACCACTTTATGTATCCAAATCAAGCTTCTCACAAAGAGATTCATCCTGGTTTGATTGGAAGGACGAAGAAGCTGTGCTATTCCCAAACTGGGAAACTGGAATCACCTGATTTGAAAGTGGGATAACTTCTTCATCCCAACTCCTATGAGATTTATTCAACTTCCTGATGATTCTCCACCACTTTATGTATCCAAATCAAGCTTCTCACAAAGAGATTCATCCTGGTTTGATTGGAAGGACGAAGAAGCTGTGCTATTCCCAAACTGGGAAACTGGAATCACCTGATTTGAAAGTGGGATAACTTCTTCATCCCAACTCCTATGAGATTTATTCAACTTCCTGATGATTCTCCACCACTTTATGTATCCAAATCAAGCTTCTCACAAAGAGATTCATCCTGGTTTGATTGGAAGGACGAAGAAGCTGTGCTATTCCCAAACTGGGAAACTGGAATCACCTGATTTGAAAGTGGGATAACTTCTTCATCCCAACTCCTATGAGATTTATTCAACTTCCTGATGATTCTCCACCACTTTATGTATCCAAATCAAGCTTCTCACAAAGAGATTCATCCTGGTTTGATTGGAAGGACGAAGAAGCTGTGCTATTCCCAAACTGGGAAACTGGAATCACCTGATTTGAAAGTGGGATAACTTCTTCATCCCAACTCCTATGAGATTTATTCAACTTCCTGATGATTCTCCACCACTTTATGTATCCAAATCAAGCTTCTCACAAAGATTCATCCTGGTTTGATTGGAAGGACGAAGAAGCTGTGCTATTCCCAAACTGGGAAACTGGAATCACCTGATTTGAAAGTGGGATAACTTCTTCATCCCAACTCCTATGAGATTTATTCAACTTCCTGGTGATTCTCCACCACTTTATGTATCCAAATCAAGCTTCTCACAAAGAGATTCATCCTGGTTTGATTGGAAGGACGAAGAAGCTGTGCTATTCCCAAACTGGGAAACTGGAATCACCTGATTTGAAAGTGGGATAACTTCTTCATCCCAACTCCTATGAGATTTATTCAACTTCCTGATGATTCTCCACCACTTTATGTATCCAAATCAAGCTTCTCACAAAGAGATTCATCCTGGTTTGATTGGAAGGACGAAGAAGCTGTGCTATTCCCAAACTGGGAAACTGGAATCACCTGATTTGAAAGTGGGATAACTTCTTCATCCCAACTCCTATGAGATTTATTCAACTTCCTGGTGATTCTCCACCACTTTATGTATCCAAATCAAGCTTCTCACAAAGAGATTCATCCTGGTTTGATTGGAAGGACGAAGAAGCTGTGCTATTCCCAAACTGGGAAACTGGAATCACCTGATTTGAAAGTGGGATAACTTCTTCATCCCAACTCCTATGAGATTTATTCAACTTCCTGGTGATTCTCCACCACTTTATGTATCCAAATCAAGCTTCTCACAAAGAGATTCATCCTGGTTTGATTGGAAGGACGAAGAAGCTGTGCTATTCCCAAACTGGGAAACTGGAATCACCTGATTTGAAAGTGGGATAACTTCTTCATCCCAACTCCTATGAGATTTATTCAACTTCCTGATGATTCTCCACCACTTTATGTATCCAAATCAAGCTTCTCACAAAGAGATTCATCCTGGTTTGATTGGAAGGACGAAGAAGCTGTGCTATTCCCAAACTGGGAAACTGGAATCACCTGATTTGAAAGTGGGATAACTTCTTCATCCCAACTCCTATGAGATTTATTCAACTTCCTGATGATTCTCCACCACTTTATGTATCCAAATCAAGCTTCTCACAAAGAGATTCATCCTGGTTTGATTGGAAGGACGAAGAAGCTGTGCTATTCCCAAACTGGGAAACTGGAATCACCTGATTTGAAAGTGGGATAACTTCTTCATCCCAACTCCTATGAGATTTATTCAACTTCCTGTGATTCTCCACCACTTTATGTATCCAAATCAAGCTTCTCACAAAGAGATTCATCCTGGTTTGATTGGAAGGACGAAGAAGCTGTGCTATTCCCAAACTGGGAAACTGGAATCACCTGATTTGAAAGTGGGATAACTTCTTCATCCCAACTCCTATGAGATTTATTCAACTTCCTGATGATTCTCCACCACTTTATGTATCCAAATCAAGCTTCTCACAAAGAGATTCATCCTGGTTTGATTGGAAGGACGAAGAAGCTGTGCTATTCCCAAACTGGGAAACTGGAATCACCTGATTTGAAAGTGGGATAACTTCTTCATCCCAACTCCTATGAGATTTATTCAACTTCCTGTGATTCTCCACCACTTTATGTATCCAAATCAAGCTTCTCACAAAGAGATTCATCCTGGTTTGATTGGAAGGACGAAGAAGCTGTGCTATTCCCAAACTGGGAAACTGGAATCACCTGATTTGAAAGTGGGATAACTTCTTCATCCCAACTCCTATGAGATTTATTCAACTTCCTGATGATTCTCCACCACTTTATGTATCCAAATCAAGCTTCTCACAAAGAGATTCATCCTGGTTTGATTGGAAGGACGAAGAAGCTGTGCTATTCCCAAACTGGGAAACTGGAATCACCTGATTTGAAAGTGGGATAACTTCTTCATCCCAACTCCTATGAGATTTATTCAACTTCCTGGTGATTCTCCACCACTTTATGTATCCAAATCAAGCTTCTCACAAAGAGATTCATCCTGGTTTGATTGGAAGGACGAAGAAGCTGTGCTATTCCCAAACTGGGAAACTGGAATCACCTGATTTGAAAGTGGGATAACTTCTTCATCCCAACTCCTATGAGATTTATTCAACTTCCTGATGATTCTCCACCACTTTATGTATCCAAATCAAGCTTCTCACAAAGAGATTCATCCTGGTTTGATTGGAAGGACGAAGAAGCTGTGCTATTCCCAAACTGGGAAACTGGAATCACCTGATTTGAAAGTGGGATAACTTCTTCATCCCAACTCCTATGAGATTTATTCAACTTCCTGATGATTCTCCACCACTTTATGTATCCAAATCAAGCTTCTCACAAAGAGATTCATCCTGGTTTGATTGGAAGGACGAAGAAGCTGTGCTATTCCCAAACTGGGAAACTGGAATCACCTGATTTGAAAGTGGGATAACTTCTTCATCCCAACTCCTATGAGATTTATTCAACTTCCTGATGATTCTCCACCACTTTATGTATCCAAATCAAGCTTCTCACAAAGAGATTCATCCTGGTTTGATTGGAAGGACGAAGAAGCTGTGCTATTCCCAAACTGGGAAACTGGAATCACCTGATTTGAAAGTGGGATAACTTCTTCATCCCAACTCCTATGAGATTTATTCAACTTCCTGATGATTCTCCACCACTTTATGTATCCAAATCAAGCTTCTCACAAAGAGATTCATCCTGGTTTGATTGGAAGGACGAAGAAGCTGTGCTATTCCCAAACTGGGAAACTGGAATCACCTGATTTGAAAGTGGGATAACTTCTTCATCCCAACTCCTATGAGATTTATTCAACTTCCTGGTGATTCTCCACCACTTTATGTATCCAAATCAAGCTTCTCACAAAGAGATTCATCCTGGTTTGATTGGAAGGACGAAGAAGCTGTGCTATTCCCAAACTGGGAAACTGGAATCACCTGATTTGAAAGTGGGATAACTTCTTCATCCCAACTCCTATGAGATTTATTCAACTTCCTGATGATTCTCCACCACTTTATGTATCCAAATCAAGCTTCTCACAAAGAGATTCATCCTGGTTTGATTGGAAGGACGAAGAAGCTGTGCTATTCCCAAACTGGGAAACTGGAATCACCTGATTTGAAAGTGGGATAACTTCTTCATCCCAACTCCTATGAGATTTATTCAACTTCCTGATGATTCTCCACCACTTTATGTATCCAAATCAAGCTTCTCACAAAGAGATTCATCCTGGTTTGATTGGAAGGACGAAGAAGCTGTGCTATTCCCAAACTGGGAAACTGGAATCACCTGATTTGAAAGTGGGATAACTTCTTCATCCCAACTCCTATGAGATTTATTCAACTTCCTGATGATTCTCCACCACTTTATGTATCCAAATCAAGCTTCTCACAAAGAGATTCATCCTGGTTTGATTGGAAGGACGAAGAAGCTGTGCTATTCCCAAACTGGGAAACTGGAATCACCTGATTTGAAAGTGGGATAACTTCTTCATCCCAACTCCTATGAGATTTATTCAACTTCCTGGTGATTCTCCACCACTTTATGTATCCAAATCAAGCTTCTCACAAAGAGATTCATCCTGGTTTGATTGGAAGGACGAAGAAGCTGTGCTATTCCCAAACTGGGAAACTGGAATCACCTGATTTGAAAGTGGGATAACTTCTTCATCCCAACTCCTATGAGATTTATTCAACTTCCTGATGATTCTCCACCACTTTATGTATCCAAATCAAGCTTCTCACAAAGAGATTCATCCTGGTTTGATTGGAAGGACGAAGAAGCTGTGCTATTCCCAAACTGGGAAACTGGAATCACCTGATTTGAAAGTGGGATAACTTCTTCATCCCAACTCCTATGAGATTTATTCAACTTCCTGATGATTCTCCACCACTTTATGTATCCAAATCAAGCTTCTCACAAAGAGATTCATCCTGGTTTGATTGGAAGGACGAAGAAGCTGTGCTATTCCCAAACTGGGAAACTGGAATCACCTGATTTGAAAGTGGGATAACTTCTTCATCCCAACTCCTATGAGATTTATTCAACTTCCTGATGATTCTCCACCACTTTATGTATCCAAATCAAGCTTCTCACAAAGAGATTCATCCTGGTTTGATTGGAAGGACGAAGAAGCTGTGCTATTCCCAAACTGGGAAACTGGAATCACCTGATTTGAAAGTGGGATAACTTCTTCATCCCAACTCCTATGAGATTTATTCAACTTCCTGATGATTCTCCACCACTTTATGTATCCAAATCAAGCTTCTCACAAAGAGATTCATCCTGGTTTGATTGGAAGGACGAAGAAGCTGTGCTATTCCCAAACTGGGAAACTGGAATCACCTGATTTGAAAGTGGGATAACTTCTTCATCCCAACTCCTATGAGATTTATTCAACTTCCTGTGATTCTCCACCACTTTATGTATCCAAATCAAGCTTCTCACAAAGAGATTCATCCTGGTTTGATTGGAAGGACGAAGAAGCTGTGCTATTCCCAAACTGGGAAACTGGAATCACCTGATTTGAAAGTGGGATAACTTCTTCATCCCAACTCCTATGAGATTTATTCAACTTCCTGATGATTCTCCACCACTTTATGTATCCAAATCAAGCTTCTCACAAAGAGATTCATCCTGGTTTGATTGGAAGGACGAAGAAGCTGTGCTATTCCCAAACTGGGAAACTGGAATCACCTGATTTGAAAGTGGGATAACTTCTTCATCCCAACTCCTATGAGATTTATTCAACTTCCTGGTGATTCTCCACCACTTTATGTATCCAAATCAAGCTTCTCACAAAGAGATTCATCCTGGTTTGATTGGAAGGACGAAGAAGCTGTGCTATTCCCAAACTGGGAAACTGGAATCACCTGATTTGAAAGTGGGATAACTTCTTCATCCCAACTCCTATGAGATTTATTCAACTTCCTGATGATTCTCCACCACTTTATGTATCCAAATCAAGCTTCTCACAAAGAGATTCATCCTGGTTTGATTGGAAGGACGAAGAAGCTGTGCTATTCCCAAACTGGGAAACTGGAATCACCTGATTTGAAAGTGGGATAACTTCTTCATCCCAACTCCTATGAGATTTATTCAACTTCCTGATGATTCTCCACCACTTTATGTATCCAAATCAAGCTTCTCACAAAGAGATTCATCCTGGTTTGATTGGAAGGACGAAGAAGCTGTGCTATTCCCAAACTGGGAAACTGGAATCACCTGATTTGAAAGTGGGATAACTTCTTCATCCCAACTCCTATGAGATTTATTCAACTTCCTGTGATTCTCCACCACTTTATGTATCCAAATCAAGCTTCTCACAAAGAGATTCATCCTGGTTTGATTGGAAGGACGAAGAAGCTGTGCTATTCCCAAACTGGGAAACTGGAATCACCTGATTTGAAAGTGGGATAACTTCTTCATCCCAACTCCTATGAGATTTATTCAACTTCCTGTGATTCTCCACCACTTTATGTATCCAAATCAAGCTTCTCACAAAGTGATTCATCCTGGTTTGATTGGAAGGACGAAGAAGCTGTGCTATTCCCAAACTGGGAAACTGGAATCACCTGATTTGAAAGTGGGATAACTTCTTCATCCCAACTCCTATGAGATTTATTCAACTTCCTGGTGATTCTCCACCACTTTATGTATCCAAATCAAGCTTCTCACAAAGAGATTCATCCTGGTTTGATTGGAAGGACGAAGAAGCTGTGCTATTCCCAAACTGGGAAACTGGAATCACCTGATTTGAAAGTGGGATAACTTCTTCATCCCAACTCCTATGAGATTTATTCAACTTCCTGATGATTCTCCACCACTTTATGTATCCAAATCAAGCTTCTCACAAAGAGATTCATCCTGGTTTGATTGGAAGGACGAAGAAGCTGTGCTATTCCCAAACTGGGAAACTGGAATCACCTGATTTGAAAGTGGGATAACTTCTTCATCCCAACTCCTATGAGATTTATTCAACTTCCTGATGATTCTCCACCACTTTATGTATCCAAATCAAGCTTCTCACAAAGTGATTCATCCTGGTTTGATTGGAAGGACGAAGAAGCTGTGCTATTCCCAAACTGGGAAACTGGAATCACCTGATTTGAAAGTGGGATAACTTCTTCATCCCAACTCCTATGAGATTTATTCAACTTCCTGGTGATTCTCCACCACTTTATGTATCCAAATCAAGCTTCTCACAAAGAGATTCATCCTGGTTTGATTGGAAGGACGAAGAAGCTGTGCTATTCCCAAACTGGGAAACTGGAATCACCTGATTTGAAAGTGGGATAACTTCTTCATCCCAACTCCTATGAGATTTATTCAACTTCCTGGTGATTCTCCACCACTTTATGTATCCAAATCAAGCTTCTCACAAAGAGATTCATCCTGGTTTGATTGGAAGGACGAAGAAGCTGTGCTATTCCCAAACTGGGAAACTGGAATCACCTGATTTGAAAGTGGGATAACTTCTTCATCCCAACTCCTATGAGATTTATTCAACTTCCTGATGATTCTCCACCACTTTATGTATCCAAATCAAGCTTCTCACAAAGTGATTCATCCTGGTTTGATTGGAAGGACGAAGAAGCTGTGCTATTCCCAAACTGGGAAACTGGAATCACCTGATTTGAAAGTGGGATAACTTCTTCATCCCAACTCCTATGAGATTTATTCAACTTCCTGATGATTCTCCACCACTTTATGTATCCAAATCAAGCTTCTCACAAAGAGATTCATCCTGGTTTGATTGGAAGGACGAAGAAGCTGTGCTATTCCCAAACTGGGAAACTGGAATCACCTGATTTGAAAGTGGGATAACTTCTTCATCCCAACTCCTATGAGATTTATTCAACTTCCTGTGATTCTCCACCACTTTATGTATCCAAATCAAGCTTCTCACAAAGTGATTCATCCTGGTTTGATTGGAAGGACGAAGAAGCTGTGCTATTCCCAAACTGGGAAACTGGAATCACCTGATTTGAAAGTGGGATAACTTCTTCATCCCAACTCCTATGAGATTTATTCAACTTCCTGGTGATTCTCCACCACTTTATGTATCCAAATCAAGCTTCTCACAAAGAGATTCATCCTGGTTTGATTGGAAGGACGAAGAAGCTGTGCTATTCCCAAACTGGGAAACTGGAATCACCTGATTTGAAAGTGGGATAACTTCTTCATCCCAACTCCTATGAGATTTATTCAACTTCCTTGATTCTCCACCACTTTATGTATCCAAATCAAGCTTCTCACAAAGAGATTCATCCTGGTTTGATTGGAAGGACGAAGAAGCTGTGCTATTCCCAAACTGGGAAACTGGAATCACCTGATTTGAAAGTGGGATAACTTCTTCATCCCAACTCCTATGAGATTTATTCAACTTCCTGGTGATTCTCCACCACTTTATGTATCCAAATCAAGCTTCTCACAAAGAGATTCATCCTGGTTTGATTGGAAGGACGAAGAAGCTGTGCTATTCCCAAACTGGGAAACTGGAATCACCTGATTTGAAAGTGGGATAACTTCTTCATCCCAACTCCTATGAGATTTATTCAACTTCCTGGTGATTCTCCACCACTTTATGTATCCAAATCAAGCTTCTCACAAAGTGATTCATCCTGGTTTGATTGGAAGGACGAAGAAGCTGTGCTATTCCCAAACTGGGAAACTGGAATCACCTGATTTGAAAGTGGGATAACTTCTTCATCCCAACTCCTATGAGATTTATTCAACTTCCTGGTGATTCTCCACCACTTTATGTATCCAAATCAAGCTTCTCACAAAGTGATTCATCCTGGTTTGATTGGAACGACGAAGAAGCTGTGCTATTCCCAAACTGGGAAACTGGAATCACCTGATTTGAAAGTGGGATAACTTCTTCATCCCAACTCCTATGAGATTTATTCAACTTCCTGATGATTCTCCACCACTTTATGTATCCAAATCAAGCTTCTCACAAAGTGATTCATCCTGGTTTGATTGGAAGGACGAAGAAGCTGTGCTATTCCCAAACTGGGAAACTGGAATCACCTGATTTGAAAGTGGGATAACTTCTTCATCCCAACTCCTATGAGATTTATTCAACTTCCTGGTGATTCTCCACCACTTTATGTATCCAAATCAAGCTTCTCACAAAGATTCATCCTGGTTTGATTGGAACGACGAAGAAGCTGTGCTATTCCCAAACTGGGAAACTGGAATCACCTGATTTGAAAGTGGGATAACTTCTTCATCCCAACTCCTATGAGATTTATTCAACTTCCTGGTGATTCTCCACCACTTTATGTATCCAAATCAAGCTTCTCACAAAGTGATTCATCCTGGTTTGATTGGAAGGACGAAGAAGCTGTGCTATTCCCAAACTGGGAAACTGGAATCACCTGATTTGAAAGTGGGATAACTTCTTCATCCCAACTCCTATGAGATTTATTCAACTTCCTGATGATTCTCCACCACTTTATGTATCCAAATCAAGCTTCTCACAAAGAGATTCATCCTGGTTTGATTGGAAGGACGAAGAAGCTGTGCTATTCCCAAACTGGGAAACTGGAATCACCTGATTTGAAAGTGGGATAACTTCTTCATCCCAACTCCTATGAGATTTATTCAACTTCCTGGTGATTCTCCACCACTTTATGTATCCAAATCAAGCTTCTCACAAAGTGATTCATCCTGGTTTGATTGGAAGGACGAAGAAGCTGTGCTATTCCCAAACTGGGAAACTGGAATCACCTGATTTGAAAGTGGGATAACTTCTTCATCCCAACTCCTATGAGATTTATTCAACTTCCTGGTGATTCTCCACCACTTTATGTATCCAATCAAGCTTCTCACAAAGTGATTCATCCTGGTTTGATTGGAAGACGAAGAAGCTGTGCTATTCCCAAACTGGGAAACTGGAATCACCTGATTTGAAAGTGGGATAACTTCTTCATCCCAACTCCTATGAGATTTATTCAACTTCCTGTGATTCTCCACCACTTTATGTATCCAAATCAAGCTTCTCACAAAGTGATTCATCCTGGTTTGATTGGAACGACGAAGAAGCTGTGCTATTCCCAAACTGGGAAACTGGAATCACCTGATTTGAAAGTGGGATAACTTCTTCATCCAACTCCTATGAGATTTATTCAACTTCCTGGTGATTCTCCTTTGTTTGAAAATGAGTTGATCCAATATGTGAGAAGATGCTTAGGAGTTAAGGATGTGAGAATGTGGAGCAAAGGAAGGAAGGTTAGGGATCGACCAGGCCGTACAAGAGGCCGTACTGGCCGTACCGTCCGTACTGTCCGGGTCGATCCATAACTCGGCCAAGAGGAGAAGTTACCCGGGTAAGAGAGGTTAAACGGCCAAAGGGGATTTACCATAGAAGATATGACTGTTGATGGATAGAGTGACCGCGGCTTATCCTGACAGTCTGGCACAGGCTGTAAAGCAAAAGGAGTCTCACCAAAGATGCCTTAAGCGTGTGATCTCCCCATTGGTTTACATTCAAATTAAAGCAACCTTATCCTTGACCTCACATGCTTAGTGCTTCTGAATACCCTAATGTCTCTCTCTATATATTGTAAACTCTGTCTTGATTAATGAAAACACGAGTTCATCATATTCTCTCTCTAGTTCATCATGTTTCTCTTCTACATTTCATAAATCATCTCATCTCACTTTATCTTTCTCTAAATCTCTCAATACCTGTTCAACTCTCTAAAATCATATGGTATCAGAGCCAGGTTGGCTTTGGTATTGAGATTTAGAGTGTTCTTCAGCTTCAGTTCATACTTTCATACTTTCTTTTCGGTTCTAACAAAGCAAGATGGAGGGAAACTACAAGGTCATACGGTTCCTGTTGCGTTGAAGGGTGGTAGTAACTACCTGTTGTGGTCAAGGCTGGTGAAGACAGCCATTGGGAGGCTAGGGCTGTGGAGTCACATCACGGATGATGCAACCAAGCCAGTGGCTAAAGACGGAGAAGGAGATGAGGTGTGGGAGATCAAGTTGCTGCGGCGAGAAGAAGTGGATTCAAGAAGACTTGATGGTGCTTTCAGTGCTACAAGGGTCCCTTGAAGAGCATCTCTTGGAGGCTACAGCTACTGCGAGACTCCAAAACACCTGTGGGAGGTACTCCAGAAGACTTTGGGAACGTTACCAATCTGAACCGTGTGTTTGAGATTAAGAAGGCCATCAACACACTGGTACAAGATGGGGAAGAGTTCACCAAGCATTTGGGCAAGTATAGATCCTTGTGGTCTGAGCTTGAATCATTGAGGCCAAGCACCGCGGATCAAGAGCTACTCATGGAGAGGAGGGAGCAGGATCAGGTGTTTGGATTGCTGTTGACACTAGATCCTCCATTCAATGATGTGATCAAGCACATGTTGAGGATGCCGAGTCTTCCATCCATGGAGGAAGTGTGTGCGCAGATTCAGAAGGAAGAGGGGTCACTTGGTATGTTTGGAGGGAAAGGAGACATGGCTCTGTCCAACAAGGCTGAAGCAATCCAAGCAAACAAGGCTGCTTACCGTGGAGAGGAAAGGAAGTTCAGTGGAAACTGTGACCATTGCAAGAAGCCGGGACACAAGAGGAGTCAGTGCTGGATCCTACACCCCCATTTGAAGCCGGCCAAGTTCAACAAGGAGAGAGAGGAAAGCTCACCTTTCTGCAGAGACAAGTGAAGCTGGCGCATCAGGAGCTGGCTCATCTGGTCTTGCGGGTGAAAGTGAAGGAAGAGCCTTAACCTCTCACCACCAAGGAGCTGTGAAGAACATGGATCATGAGGTGATCAAGAAGTCAGACATTGATGCCTTGATCAAAGCCCTTAAGGAGTCTGGTAACGCCCTTGGTTATTCCTATACTGCTCATGTGTTGCCTAGAACTTGTGATAGCTGCTAGGAAACTTTGATAGAATGGAAATGAACAAGTAGATATACAACCTTTGCTGCTGATAGGATGTCTAGAAATGAATCCACATTGCTTGATCTCATTGATAAACTGAAAATGGTAAAAGAATCACCTAGGAATCATATTGCTCAAGAATAAAACCATTGATTATTGATTCAGGTGCTTCACATCATTGATAAGTGATGATAGCCTTATAAAGAACATAGAACCGGCTCATGGACATGTAATGATTGCAAATGGTGATAGAATTCCTATTAGAGGTGTAGGAGACTTGAAACTGTTTAATAAGGATTCTAAAGCTTTGTACATGCCTGAGTTTACTTCTAATCTATTATCTGTTAAGAGGTGTACCAATGATCTTCAATGCAATGTTATTTTCAGTCCTAATGATGTGAAATTTCAGGATATTGAAAGCAGTAAGTTGATTGGGCAAGGAGTAACCAAAGGAGACCTTTATTTACTTGAAGACCTTTCTTTCATTTCTAGTTCTAGTTGCTTGTTGAGTTCCGTTTTAAGTAGAGGTGCATTGTGGCATTCTAGGCTAGGACATCCACATGTTAGAGCCTTAAGCTTAATGTTACCAGGTGTCATGTTTAAAAATAATGAGTGTGAAGCTTGTATTTTGGGAAAACATTGTAAGACTGTGTTCAAAGATCTACTACTATCTATGATAAATGCTTTGATCTTGTTCATTCTGATGTATGGACTGCTCCATGCTTATCTAGGGACAATTACAAATACTTTGTCACATTCATAGATGAGAAATCCAAATACACCTGGATAACACTAATTAAAACAAAGGATAGGGTTCTAGATGCATTTAGAAACTTTCAATCATATGTTTCTAACCAGTATAATGCCAAGATTAAGATTTTCAGGTCTGATAATGGTGGAGAGTATACTGGCCATGCATTCAAGAACCATCTAGCTCAACATGGGATACTTCATCAACGAGTTGCCCTTATACACCTCAACAAAATGGAGTGGCTGAGAGAAGAACAGACATCTTATGGAAGTGGCTAGATCAATGATGTTCCAGATGAGAGTGCCAAAGAGATTCTGGAGTGATGCTGTGATCACGGCTTGCTACCTAATCAATAGGATTCCAACCAAGATCCTGGAAGATAAAGCTCCTTATGAAGTTCTCAACAACAGCAAGCCAGTCCTAGATCACCTAAGAGTGTTTGGGTGTGTAAGCTATGTTCTTATCCCGGGAGAGATGAGAAACAAGCTGGAAGCAAAGAGTATCAAAGCTATGATGATAGGATACTCAACCACACAGAAGGGATACAAGTGCTTTGTTCCTGAGTCAAGGAGAGTTCTTGTATCAAGAGATGTCAAGTTCTTTGAAGAGAAGAGCTACTATGAAGATAAAGATTGGAAAGAGCTGGAGGATCTTTCACAACCTTCAGATAGAGCTACAAGCTGAGACAGATACTAGAAGGTCTTGGAATTGGAATGTCCCAGGAGTCGACAGAGAATCAGTCATCTGAAAGACAAGAAGCTGAAGAACCATCTCACCTTGATCATGAGGGAGGGAATGGAATTGAGCCGGATGAGAATCAAGATTTTGCGGATCATCCTGATCAAGGTGGAGCTGAACCAAGAATGAAGAGCCTAATGAGCTACCAGAACAAGGAGGAGTGGAAGCTACTGAAGTAGAAGCACCAGAGCAAGCACCAGCTGAGGTACCATTAAGGAGAAGCACACGGCTGAAGAGAGATGCTTCCAACTGGGTAAACACGAGAGTGTACTACAATGCCCAGGCTGTGGAGCATCCTTCTCAAGCTGTGTGTTCATTTGCTTGTTATCCAAAGGAGCATTGCGCATTCATGATGAGCCTAGATGAAAGCAGTGTACCAAGATCATATGAAGAAGCAATGCTACATCAAGATTGGAAGGAATCTGTTGGAGATGAAGCAAATGCCATGATAAAGAATGACACTTGGTTTGAAAGTGAGTTGCCAAAGGGAAGAAGGCAGTAACCAGCAAGTGATATTCACCATTAAGTATCTACCTGATGGAACCATTGAGAGAAAGAAGACAAGACTGGTGGCTAGAGGATACACTCAAACATATGGGGAAGACTACATTGATACCTTTGCTCCTGTTGCCAAGCTACATACAATAAGGAATTGTATTGTCTCTTGCTGTGAACCTTGAGTGGGAGCTTGGCAGATGGATGTGAAGAATGCCTTTCTTCAAGGAGAGCTAGAGGATGAAGTGTATATGCATCCACCACCAGGTCTAGAGCATCTTGTGAAACCAGGGAATGTATTGAGACTCAAGAAGGCAATCTATGGGTTGAAGCAATCACCTAGAGCATGGTACAACAAGCTGAGCACTACTCTGAATGGGCGTGGGTTCAAGAAGTCAGATTGGATCACACCCTCTTCACTCTCACTACACCTTCAGGTATCATCTGTCTACTTGTATATGTTGATGACATTATCATAACAGGTAGTGATAAGGCTGGTATAAAAGCCACAAAGGAGTTTTTGAAATCTGTGTTTGAAATCAAAGACTTAGGGGAAATGAAATACTTCCTTGGAATTGAGTTGTGTAGATCTAAGGAAGGATTGTTCATTTCCCAAAGGAAGTATACACTTGATCTTTTGAAAGATGCAGGTATACAAGGAGACAAGACAGCAAAGATGCCTCTTGAAGATGGATACAAGGTTCCACGTGAGGGGGAGGTTGAAGATAGCAAGGCCTTTCATGATCCAAAGCTGTACAGGAAGCTAGTAGGGAAGCTCATCTACCTCACAATCACACGACCAGACATATGCTTTGCGGTGAACCAAGTGAGCCAGCATATGCAAGTCCCAAAGGATCATCACTGGCGCATGGTGGAGAGACTTCTCTTGTATCTGAATGGGACGTCAAGCCTTGGAGTGTGGATGGGATGCAACAAGAGCACTGAAGTGGTGGGATACTGTGATGCGGATTGGCTGGAGATAGAGCAACAGGAGATCAACCACCGGCTATTGTACATTCATTGGAGGCAACTTGGTGACTTGGAAGAGTAAGAAGCAGAAGGTGGTGTCTTGTTCAAGCGCTGAAGCTGAGTATAGAGCAATGCTGAAGCTTACCAATGAGTTGGTATGGATCAAAGGAATCTTGAAGCACTTGGAGATAGAGCAGGAACTCCAATGACTATGCATTTGATAATCAAGCGGCTATACACATTGCAACCAACTCAGTCTTCCATGAGAGAACCAAGCACATTGAAGTTGATTGTCACAAGGTGAGGCAGATGATTGTCTTGGGAGTGATCTTGCCATGCTACACAAGGAGTGAGGATCAACTTGCGGATGTGTTCACCAAGGCTGCAAGACAAAAGACTATGGAGTCCATTCATACCAGATGGGGCTCATAGATCTTCCCCAAGGAGCTGATCCCCTTTTGCCATGAGGTCTTCACTCTTTTTTCCCTCATCAAGGTTTTGTCCCAATGGGTTTTCCTTGGTGAGGTTTTTAATGAGGAAGATCTCATGGTGGTTCCAAGCTTAACTAAGTATTAATTAAGCTTGAGGGGAAGTGTTGAAATGAGTTGATCATATGTGAGAAGATGCTTAAGGAGTTGAGGATGTGAGAATGTGGAGCAAAGGGAAGGAAGGTTAGGGATCGACCAGGCCGTACAAGAGGCCGTACGCGCCGTACCGTCCGTACTGTCCGGGTCGATCCATAACTCGACCAAGAGGAAAGTTACCCGGGTAAAGGGTAAACGGCCAAAGGGATTTTACCATAGAGATTATGACGTTTGGATGGATAGAGTGACCGCGGCTTATCCTGACAGTCTGGCACAGGCTGTAAAGGCAAAAGGAGTCTCACCCAAAGATGCCAAAAGCGGAATCATCCCCATTGGTACATTTGAATTAAGCAACCTTATCCTTGACCTCACATGCTTATGCTTCTGAATACCCTAATGTCTCTCTCTATATATTGTAAACTCTGTCTTGATTAATGAAAACACGAGTTTCATCAGATTCTCTCTCTAGTTCATCATGTTTCTCTTCTACATTTCATAAATCATCTCATCTCACTTTAATCTTTTCTCTAAATCTCTCAATACCTGTTCAACTCTCTAAAATCATAATTCTCCACCACT